>NW_015633191.1:541976-553442 GCF_001515625.1 Sinocyclocheilus rhinocerous
GTTTTTTTTTTTTTTTTTTTTTAAATGTGCTGTAATCTCAGATTACGGTTTGCCAAGAACCTCGCAAGACCCCTTTGCTATTATACGCACTGTTGCATATCCCACTGTCATTCGAACGGGAAAAATAAGACAAAGCACTGATACATATCCTCAAATTATCATTTATTTTTGTAGTTTGTTAGATTTCGATTCTTTTTGCATTTGACATCCCAATAATCTTTAGTTTTTCAGTTATCACAATCCCATGCCTGCTCGAATTAAGAGTCTGAGCACACTGCAGGCAAGTGTCCCGTTTCAATGTCTTAGGCAGCAAGAGGTACAAGGCAGGTTGACATCGTAACACAAGACCAGGATTGTTGGATCTCTACAATGTAACTCAGATGGTGAGTCAGCATGTTCAGTTTTTATTTATTGCTAAATTCAGAAAACAGAGGGGCTTTTCCATTTCCTTGAGAAAAAAAAAAAAAAAACCATTCATCCCATTTTTAAGTTAAGGAATGTGTCCATTTGTGCACAGTTACACCTGCACTTTTCAAAATAAATGTAACAACTTGTTAGAAAATCTATTTGCACACTCTCCATGTAAGAAAAAAAAAACGAGATGGTGTATTTCACTTTGTAGTAAAATTGCAATATTAATTCGAGCCCTTGTCAGCATTTCAGTCAGACCCTACAGTCTAAATAGCAGCAAAACTATAACTGGAGACATAAATACAGAGTACGATGAGATGGTTTCTCGGAATGATCAGCGCACCAGTGTTCAACTGATTGTCAGATTATGGTGACGCTCTAATATTGATGCTGTAAACCAAACAGTGAGTCTCAAATGACACTGAGAATGAAGTCACTACCGACCGAGTGTACATTTCAGCTAATGAGAAATTCATCGAGAGCATGTGTTTCTTATAAAAAAAAAAAAAGCTTGCAATGACACAACCAAACTAAATCAAAGTCTTTTCCATCTCCACACTGATTTACAGCATGAACAGCTGGATTTACAGTATAATTTCATGTCAAACCGCACAACAGTGTCGTTGAGTACAGGTGAAGGTAATGAGAAGACAAAACAAACAAAGCACCAGGATTGTGTGAAATTCCCTGCATGGAAGGATTTCAGGTTCCCGGTGTGTGGAAGCTGTGAGTTCACTGCGGCTCTGAGCTCATTAACAGAAGGCTGTGCTAAATTATATAGCTGGGACCCAAATACGTCAGTCAATGCTCGGGAGTCTTTTGTTTCTAATTAGGTGAACCCCCTAAGGAGGGAACGACAGACATTACCATGACCGGAGTCGTGTAATAACATTTTAGTTGTAGTTTGCAGTTTTGTCAGCTGTTCTCTTTGCGCTCACCATGAGTAACTGAGCTGTCGAGGCTTTGAGCTGAATTTTCACTGGTGTGCATTTTTGAGAAAAACTGCCAAAAGATGCATTGTAGGCAATTGTGAGCCATTTTAGCACAGTGCCAACAACCCATTAGACTGATGTGAATAATGTGGAACTTCAGCATTCATTACATAAGAATAACAATAATGTACTAACATATGATAATGCTTCCCTTTTATATATATATATATATATATATATATATATTTCCCCTAATTTGGGAAAATATTTATATGAATATATTTATATAATTATACAAACATATTATATATTAAATATATAGCATATATTCATAATAATTACTTTCCCCCACTTTTCAGCGTTTCGTCTTTATCTTACATATTCAGTTTGTTAAATTCCATATGTGCAAACGTTCTTAATTATTTTAACAATGAATAAATTAACAAAAGTGATGTAAAAAATGCTAACAGCTCTATAATAAAGCATTTGGTTAAATAATACAAGAAAGAAGGCAAAGAATTTCAGTCCTCTCAATATGAGAATGAGAAATCGAACACGTACGATCATACCGCTGAGCTAATCACGCTGTACTAAAGGTTCTTGGCAGGACATCCTTAAATAACCAGCTAAGAAAATGTTCTTCCCTCCCATCTGTTCCTTACAAAACTGCAGAGTAGCAAAAGTGTTCCCAGTTTGGCAAAAGCCACAATTTTATCCAGGTGATACTAACTGATATTTTTTTTTTCTTACTCTAGACATCAAAAATCCATCAAGCAATACTTTTAGGTAAACAAAAAAAAAAAATGGAACAATTCTTATATATATATATATATATATATAAACAAAAAAGCAAACATCTTAAGCATATTAACCTGATATATTAGTTGGGCCCTCTTTAATAACTACAATTCTATAACATTCACTTTAATTAATTTACCTATTTCATGCTTTAGACCTCCTATAAAAGTTATATAATTTTATATTAGTATCATAAAAATTTTTTAACGAAAATGTACCACAAAAACTAAAATCTCAAGTCAATCTCAAACTTCTCATATAATACTGGCCCAGTGTCCCAATCTTTGGGCAATATTTCCATCAAGGTCTGATGACGGGCTCTTTGACAGTCTAGTGCCGCTCCACATCAGACCTCCATCATAACTAGAACAGCTGGCTGGGACTGTAGCAGCTCCCAAGACTGCCTGACTCAGCCGAGACAGATCTCCATCCGTCCAGTCAGGACAGCCCAACTGGATGTATGGTTGAAATATGTTCATCAACAACAAAGACGCTGATCAGACCACGTTGATCCCCCCTCCCGCCGCAGCCCGTTTGCTGCAGTAGCTCGAGCCGCAGTGGTTGGTCGTTCCACCATTCATGTACGAGGTCTTCAGCTCCAACTGGCAGGCTGCAATGGCAGCGTTCAGTTCCACTTGTGCTCGATGTACAACGTAAAACATCAGGCCTATGCTGATGAAGATCTGATGAGAGGAACAGAGAGTGAGTCACTGGGTGGATCTGCAGACTGAGCTGGACGACGGCTGATACAAAGATCCAGATGATGCGACTTATTTAATGCGGTTGTAAATTTAAGCAATAATTCTTTGGCTGATATATCGAAATATCCTGTTTCAGTCAAGAATTCATTACTGGCGTCTAACTTTACTACACACAAGAGCGAATGCAAAATAAGAACACATTTTTGGTCAAAGCTCTGCCAATGACCATCTATAATTATGGTTTACTACAGGTTCCACAAGAATCTAGACTAGACATAAATATTTCATTTGCTCATACGTTTACATATCCATTGCAGAAGATGTTTACCATTTTAAAAAAATACTACTACTACTACTAATAATAATAATATGTATTGTTTTTTAATAGTAGCATTAATCACTGTTTATAGCCTTGTGATTGTCGTCTATGAGTCTCTCAATTGTCCAAGAGGCAAAGCTGGATCTAAACGTTACTGAGAGTTCCAGGGAATTCGGAGAACTGCAATATGCAAAGCATACTGGAAAACCAAAGAACTTTACAAAACAATTAACAACTTCAATGCAACATTATATTGTGTACCGCTAATTGTGTGTAAAAAAAACAAAACAGGCAATACAGTAAATCAACGGGAAGAGAGTGTTGCATTCAGCTCTATAAATAAACGTGACAAACTATACCACACCAAAAAAAAAAAAAAAAAATCCTGGTGATGCTTCTCATTTGCAAGCTGCTTTGGATAAAAGAGCCTGCTAAAATGCAAAGTCTTGGATCCAAATGTCAATGTAAACTTCTTTTGATAATTCTTCTCTTAATTAATATAACTTCTTGAAGATTCTGCAAGAAGTATGTAAATTTGTGGGCTAAACTGTACATACAGGGTTCTTGCTGACTTCCTTTCAAATCCTTTCTTTTTGTTTTTGGAGGCTTACCTGTAGACCGAACACAAAGTATCCACTGACGCTCTGTTCTGCGATCACGTCCTCCATTGTGCGCAGGGTGGTGCCCAGATATGAGTTAAGGAGTTGTGTTGGGAGAAGTCCCACTGAGGAAGCCACTAAATAATTTGGCAAGGAGACGTCTGTGATCTGTCAAAGAGAGCGAGAACTATATTTGGTCACAGAGTTGGTCAAGAATAATCACAGAGAGTTTTCACCGCCTGCAAGAATGTGTCATCAGCCTCGTTTAGCCCCGTCACTGTCCTTCACATGCTAACTGGACTAGCTGCCTCTAATGTAGGGCTGCACGATAAATCGAAATGGAATCGAGATCGTGATTCGACAGAAACTGCGATTGTCATGCGTATCTTTCAGTGAAGCACGGTTCTGTGATCAGCAGTAAATCTCCATCCAAATCTGCTCCATCTTAAAGCACATGATGATGATTTCCTGCTGATTACAGAACCGGCATTACTATCAAAATGCGCATGACAATCGCATTCGTTTAATCGTGCAGCCCTACTCTAATGCAATAAAAATTAAAACGTTTTGATTTCGATCATTTTTAATCACTTTTCTTTTCTCTGTCATCATATGTTGACATGCTAGCAATTGTTAACTTTTTTTAAACACAATTAATTTCACACATTTTACATCCCTTCCTATATGTAAATACAATGCAATGCACAGATTTTTTGCTTCAACACCTGTGGGATGTTTTACTGGTTGTACTACATTGCAAATGCTTTGAAAAAAATTTACCTTTAAGCAGTGCTTCTGCCCTGTTCCAAGTCTGAGCAAACACACCCTACATAAATGTATTAAAGCTTTGTATAATTCAATTTTATAACCTGTGGGTGCGAGTTGTAAAATATGGTGCAAACATCTGTCTTCAAGTGGTAAATTATGAAACATAAAATCCTTCTATTTTTGATCATTAATATGTTGGCAAAGATGCAGGCATTGCATTGTTGTATTAGGGTTGCGTCAACCTATTAATATTCATGAAAAAGAAAAAATGATGCATTCTTGTTTTAAGAAGCGACTTCTTTGTAAATGGCTGTGAAGCAATATTTTAAGTATGCACTATGCAGACGCATGCATTGTGTTGGGTTACCTACATAACACATTACATTTTGCTTCAGCAGAAAACGCAGGGCACATTGAAATACAGCCCCTTCTATAGGACGTGCTTACTGAGGGTATGTGAAACATAATTCCAGTGTGACCTGTTTAGTGCCGACATACATCATACCCTTGAGCTGTGATCCCTGTTACATAAAAAAAAGTGAAATAAAACCTATTAGGCTGAACACAATTAGAGTCAGTGGCACTTACAGAGAGCCTGATGTTTACTCTCTCTCCAACTGTAGACTGATACAAACTGAATAACAACCTCATTGTTTTTTAGGACTGTAAGTAGAGGGCAGCAGGCTACTGGAGCAAGAGTACTGACTCACGGTATCAGGTTCAATCCCACGTGAAGCAAACTCAAAGCTGAAGAGTTACTGAGATGACCCTAGTGTTCGATCACTAGAGCAACCTTCAGAAAGAACAGAGACTTATGGTTGCTTCAAGGGCAATGACACTGTACTAGTGAAATGTAGGTTACTTTTGACTCAAAAGTGATGGCTAAATAGGGCTGCACGATTATGACAAATCATAAGTCTTTTTTTATTTCCATTTTGTGTAGGGCAACTGCAAGTCATATTCTTTATGTAGGCATCTAAACAGTATTTTAGCATCATTGAGATGTTTTTTTTTTTTTTATATCTTCAAATTTAAAATGAGAAATGTTGTTTTGGAAACAAGTCGAAATAATATTTATTTTATTTCAAGTAACGAAAATGTCTTTATGGTTTTAGTTAACAATAACAATGACTTAAAACAAGCTGAGAATTCAGTGTTTCTGATTTTATTGTGATTTTATATATCTGTAAATCAAGACTGCACATAAATGGCAGATTTTTACTGGTCCTCTTAACTGCATGAAAACAAAACTGTTATTCAAACGTGTAATTAATTATACACAAAGCGAGCAACGTGCCAATACTAGAACTCTCCCATCCTGTCCGTTGTTAGTTTTTCACAATTTCACACAACAGACCAGACTGCTCGCAAACAGAGCTTTGGACTCTGTAGCTACACAACAGAATCAATATTTTATTACAGAATGTTTACAGCTTGTTGATTTTAATGGGAGTATTCTAGTTGCCACATCACTTTCTTAGAGTGTACATTGGGTGTTGTACAAAATACAAATTGCGAATGCAAATGTATTAAATAACTCCCACTTTGGCTTTAAAGCATTTTGTGTGCCAGGAGATGTGTCTTCTTCAGCATCCAATATTTAACAGTTGCCTCTATTAATAAGTCTAAAATACAAACATTAAATGCTCTGATTCACTGCTGCAAAAAAAAAAATAATAATAAAAAAAATAATTTAAAAAAATGTAAAAAATAAAAAGACATAAGCTGAATATTGCAATTGACAATTTTTACAATTAACTACACCAGCTGTAATTTTGATTAATTTCAATTAACGGTTGCAGCCCTACATGTACATGAAAAAATAAAAAAAAAACAGCTCTGTTTAACATTAAAGCTGTTTGTTAACCTAGAAAATGACACAAATTCCTGCTGTAAGCAGGTGTTCAATGTTCATTTCCAGCACTCCTGAAACCCAGATATGATCAGTCACTGTCAGCCAAACATGATCTGTCAAGTGGAAGTGAAGCAAACCCAGTGGTGTATAAAGTACCTGAAAGCCATACTCAAGTAAAAGTACAGATATCTCACCAGAAAATGACTTTGGTAGAAGTTGAAGTCACCGTTTAGAATATTACTTGAGTAAAAGTCTTAAAGTATGTGATATTTATCGTACTTAAGTACGAAAAGTATTTTTTAAATCTTAAACGTACTTAAGTATTGAAAGTAAAAGTACAAGTAAATGCAAAATGGAAAAGAAGCAAATAAATACATATTAAGTATTGAAAGTACAAATACAAGTAAATGCAAAATGGAAAAGAAGCAAATAAATATATATATATAAAAAAATGTTCATATACACAGCTTGAGTAGCAAGATTGTGTTCAGTTTTAACTCTTTCTTCCATTTTGTATTTTTGGGTAATAAGAAGCACTTCATCCTGTACTTAGTGTCTTTCATTACAACATAAGAAAACATTTCTGGAATCTGCATCTGAAATAGCATTTAGATGTAAGTTTACTACTATATTAAATTATATAAGTATAAAAAGCATTCAGAAGCATTTTGCCATCTACAATTTAGAATGCCTTGAATTTTGAGTTTTAATAGAGCCTCGACTTGAGAGGAAAATGAATCATCTGTGGTGGTGCGCGCACTTGTTTGCACGTGAGCATGAGTCTAACTTGCAGACGCCAGACCACTGATTCGTCAAACCTGCTTTCCTGCAGTCCCTGTTCTTCTGACTATTTTGTAGTAAGTAACGAATATGCTTCGGGGAAATGTATCGGAGTAAAAGTATACATTTTAATTAGGAAATGTAGTGGAGTAAAAGTAAAAGTTGCCTGAAATTTAAAAACTCAAGTAAAGTACAGATACTCCCAAAAAATACTTAAGTACTGTAACGAAGTATTATTACTTCGTTACATTACACCACTGAGCAAAACACTCAACTTGCATTAAAAACATCTGCTCATAATCATAAGTCTTCATCATAAAACTTCAAAGGAGAAATACATTAACATATGAATCATCCAGTGAATAAATTATGCAAACGGTGCAAACAATAGTCAAATATGTTCCAAAATGGCAGGCTACAGGTCCACAAGCTCATATCAAGAACCAAACCAGCCTTAAAGGCAGGGTATGTGATTTTTCAAAAACGCTTTAGAAAACTGATTCGGGCCGAATCGCAAAACAAACTTGTAGCCAATCAGCAATAAGGGGCGTGTCTACTCGTGATGTGGAGGAGAGCGCGTTCAGTGCATGGGACGGACATTAGCCTAGCCGAGCGACAGAAAGATAGAGATGGGGCTACCAGAAATCACTTACTCTGCCTTTAATGCCTGAGAAAGTCTCTCAGATCTAATTCAATATAAGCAGATGTAATCTTCCTTTGTTTTAAGAAGCAACTTCTGGACCAACAAAATAAAACATATAGCTCATAAAATTTACATGAAATTTGATTTTCATTAAAATCACATTTTTTAATGCCCAGAAACCGTGTAACTTTGTTTGTAAATTTAAATGTTGCTGTATATTTACACGTGTCACCATGTATTTATCAAAAAGGTTAAAGAAACAGGATTAGAAGTACCATAATTCTGAGAAAGGCTTAAAAAAATCTATTAAAAACTGCAGTATGTAGGTATCATTGTTCTTTACTGTCCTCTGTCACCGTTAAAGGTAGCAGTTTCTTTCTCCTCATGTGTGTCAGCTGATTAAAAATGTATTATGTTGGTTGTGCAAAGTGTCCGAAGGTAATATTTCAATGTACAAAGAGGCCTGTCTTTATACCCCTGATCCTGCGTGAAGAGCAGTTATGTTTGAATAACTTAAATCTTAAATAATTTAAATCTGGCTCTGAGCTGGAGGTCTTAATTGTTTAATTCCAGCAAAGCTGGATAAAGCAACCTGGATGTCACTTAAAGATTAACAGCCACTTCAATGCTATTATCAGATACTTTTGTGTGCTGGGTGTCTTTCTACTTTTCTAAAATAATTAATCAACTTTAAAAATTAGGGATGTAACGATGCACAGCGAGCCGGTTGAACATTGATACAAATGTGACGATTGAAATCGGTTGAGATGTTAAACGAATCGCGATACATTTGGGGGTGGGAGTTTATATGAACGTATCTCTGAGAGGAACTGACTGTCTTTAGAAAAGTTTAGATGGTATTTTCTTTTCATCTCGTCTCTGTATAATGCATATTAAAGTAATATTTATGTTTTATGTAGTACAGTTTCACAAAACTAATGTCAGAGCATTTTGTTTTTGTTTAAAATTTCACAATCTAATTTAGATTAAAACTGCTCATATTTGCATGTATGCAGCATCTTTGTTTGGACTGTGATTAAAATGCAGTGGTTGCCTCTAATTTTGAATGGAAAGACCACAGGCAAAGCCTTTTGAAGAGAGTTTGGTCTTATTTATTTATTTGATTTGGAGTTTGTTTTAAAATTTCAATTGTTTTATTTGACATATTTCAATTTCACAAAGAAATGTGCAGCATTTTGTCCAAGAAATAACAAAAGGACACCTTTTCATTCATAATTTGACTTCAATCTAATTTTGTTAAAAAACATTGTGAGAAAAGATGGTATTGTGAAATCATATTGTGAATCATATTGCATCGTGAGTTGACTGAATCGTTACATCCCTATAAAAAAAAACATAAATAGGGAGAATCATATGTTTTGCTCCAGGTAAAAGAGGATTTGTGAAAGCCTCAATGTCAGCGTTTTGTGATTTTTTTGCTTCAGGGTCGCTCAATGCGGGGTTTCTCTCACTAGTGAGTGTAAACCCGGAATGGATTTCGAGCAGAATGATTACAGAACACTTTGAGCGGGATGGGAAATCTTAATCACAATCCACTCATATGTTGATCCAGATCTGCTTTTTAATAAAAAGGAGGAATTGATTTCAGACATTTCTTGATAACAACAAAGTTAGACCATTTTCTTTGTTTGGAACGATTTTCCTAGGCGGAGAAGAAAATTAGGAACTAGGCCTAACTGGTGAATTTTTGTCTGAAAGGCAAATTAGTCATTTTAATGATCTGTTTAGCGAGCTGGTGTATAAAACCAATATCTCCCTTGTAATTGCTAGTAGGATACAACTAAAACCATAAAAAAAAAAAGTTACTGGAAACAAAATAGGCTAAACGTTAACTTAAAATATACAAAACACCTTAATAATTCATTTCAGCTAATTGCCAAAACAACATTTCTCATATTAGTTTTGTTAGGCTTGTACTAAAATAACTAAAATAAACCAATAATGAAAAAACAGCAAAGAATACACAACAAAATTACAAAATCTCTCAAAGTGAAAACGGGAAAAAAAAACTAAACTATAACAATATCAGTCAAACTAAAATAACACTGGTGCAACATTTAACGTGTTAATTCCTTGTTAAAAATGAGCACAATAACAATTACATTAATAGCAGAAATGGCCAAAACAGACTTACCGAGAAGACCGCGTTCTGGAGGCCGAAAGGAATCGGCGTGAGTCTCGCTAAGGCCACGATTTTGAGTCCACTTCCACCCTCCACCACCCGAATAACAGCACTCAGCTGTTCACTGCTGCCGATCTTACCCAGAACCCAGTTCGTCAGCAGTCGCTTACACACCACATGAGCGATGAAAGTCCCGATCAAGACCCCAACCATCACCAGTCCCATGCCCAACACAAACCCATATAAATACCCCGCGGCCACGTTCAGCACGATATAGCCCCAGCCGCAGGGGAACGACACCGTGATCAAGCCCACTATGAACAGCATGGCTCCCACAAAACTGTCCAAACTCTCCACCCACAGCAACACGTCCTTCAGGTACTGGCGCACGAGAGCCACCGAGGAGAAGCACACGGCGGTCAGGATACACGCCAGCAGGGCGCTTTTAAAGCAACAGGTGGTGATGCAGCACGGATGCCTGAATTCGGGAGTGAAGGACACGCCGGTCTCGGTCGGACCCGCGGGGTCCGCCTCCGGTTTCCCGCCGTTCCCTCTCTCGTCAAAGACGTTACAGATCAAGATGTCGATCTTGTCGCAGTCCAGTGAGTCCGGGGTCCGCTGCAGCCAGCGGCTCAGCTGGAGGTGTCCTTTCCCCGCGGCGTGCTTCAGGGCTTTCAGCACACCCTGCACTGATTCCGAGCTCCACATATTCGTCCCGTCTGCACTGGATTGATCGACTGGACGTCCGGTCCAAAATGTTGACCCTTGAATTTACACGTTGGGCTCCTCTGGCCAAGCGATCAGCAACAATTTCCCTGGATAGCGAAGACTAGCAGTCCAGTGATTTATAACCTAGTGATTTATCTCGGAAACGCTGCTGTGGAGTCGCACCACTTCAAGGACTTGAGATGCAACCGTGTCAGCTGCCGTTCGCTTATGAACGCCATGCTCTCCTCCCCAACATCAGAGGAATAAAACCCCCCTCAGACCGCTCCTGTCATCGCGTCTGACGGATAAATCACACACACGCTCAACTTTCCCGATCACCGCAGCACTCCCATCCAGGCTCCGGTCCAAAGTCCTGCCGCTCATGCAGCGCAACATGTAACATTGCTCCGCCAGGTGACCACGGTTGTGAAAGCTGCGGAAAGACGGTCGCTGCGTTTGTCCGACGGGTTGTTTACGAGCTCTCGCACACATAGGTTAAGGGATGTTTACGCCAAGCGTTATTCATGCCACTGTTTGTTTCCCAGCATTCCGTGCGACGTCGTCACGTGACCTCATCCGGCCCTTCCATGAGCGCACATCACACTGCGTATCGCGATAACACCATAGACTGCTGGTCACTGTGACATTTTAGTGTGAAGTACATTCACTAATGGGAATATATATGTGTGTGTGTGTGTGTGTATATATATATATAAAAACAAAAACAAAAACAAAAAAAAACAAACAAACAAAAAATATATATATATACACACACACACACACACACAAACACACACACACACATTGGA
>NW_015633191.1:553455-558593 GCF_001515625.1 Sinocyclocheilus rhinocerous
GTACGTTTATAACACCATAGGCCTATTTTGTATTATATTCACACACACACGCACACACACACACAAACGAGTTAATACAGCGTCTATGGGAGTGACGGTCAATTTGACATCGTTCTCTCACTCTGATCAGTCCCTTTCTATTTTTTTTAAATCACGAAAACACTATCATGGAGTTTTTCTTTTGCTATTTGGCAAATGGGAATGCAAAAAATATATATTTGTGGTAGTCTCCCATTCACTGCTATAGAAGTTTACCCAACTATGACGACTTCTGCTGCTGAGAAATGTGAAAAAGGTCCATTGTTCTGTACAGTGTTAAGGCCCGTTCACTCCAAGGACGATAACTATAAAGATAATGATAAAGACATAGTTCTAAAAATCGTTCTCAATATTAAAGAATAGCAGAGTCCACACCACAACTATAACGATAAAGACAAAGAGAAATGATATTGTTGGAATCACTTTCAAAACGATTTTTCTCCAGCTGATGAACGATAAAAAAATTGACAGCCAATCAGAATCCATCCTGCTGTAACGAGATCAAGAATTTAAAGCGGCAGACGTGCGTGCGCTTAGAATAAACAGACGATATCGTTCGCTGGTGTGGACGCTAATATCCTATTACTACTAGTTATCTTTATCGTTATCTTTATAGTTATCATTCTTGATGTGAACGGGGCTTTATTGTTCTTAGAGCCCGGGACAAATAAATAAATGCTTTGGTATACTTTGGAAATTGGGTTCCATGACGTTTGGTCTAAATTATTTTAGATGGATAGATGGATGGATGGATAGATAGATAGACAGATAGATAGATGGATAGATGGATAGATAGATGGATAGATGGATAGATAGATGGATAGATGGATAGACAGATAGATAGATGGATAGATAGATGGATAGATAAATAGATAGATGGATAGATGGATAGACAGATAGATAGATGGATAGACGGATAGATAGATGGATAGATGGATAGATAGATAGATAGATAGATAGATAATGTAGGCTAAATAGCACATTTACTAATGGGAATATTTCACTGATCAAATTTTTAAATCAATTTCATTAAATCATTTAGTAAAAACAATACTTTTGGTGTTATTGAGTGACAACATAGACTGGATAATATTAGACACTCTTGAACAAAGTATTATGTACCTTTTTTGTTTTCTTGTGAATTTTTAATTCTTCCTAATACCTCCTTTTGGAGATAAATTTAGCATTAGATCTTAGATATATTTACATTTAAATTCTATAAATGTCTATAAATTTAAAATTAAATTTCAAGAATAAATCTCTTTGAGTTACATTGATAGAATATTCGGCCTTTAAAAGCCATGTGTGTTGATTCTCGTGCACAGCCAATGAAAAGACACATTTGAGAATCATGACTTGACAGCACAAAGCTGCTCTGATGTACAGTAGCATTTATTTGTTATAGAATTAAAGCCAATCTAAAAACTTTAATGCTGCCTAGCAATCGCTGCTTTTCCTATAGCAAATACAAATCGAGTTTGTTTTGTAAATCCACTGAAGCACTTTGACTGGTTGACAAATCTCTCTTCTCCCCTTACTGTTTTCTGTTTTTAAAGTACTTGCATTGTTTTTCAAAGAGGCATTTAGCCTATACAAATACAGTTTGTTCAATAGCAAGAGTAAAAAAAAAAAACCCGCTTCAGCAAACACAGGGATTTTATTTGAAATATAGTGAAATGTAGTAATAGCTAGTCAGAGATCTCCAGTGTTATCATCAGCGTTCATAATTTTGATATTTGACACCCTTCACATTTAGAATAGATCTTGTCCTTCTTCGAATGCTGCCACACAAGCCCTTAAGCCAGATGAATAACATATAATCATGAGAAGATAAGCGTTGGTTCTCTCAGGTGGTGGTGTCTATTTTGCACGCTTCACACTAGAATGAACAGATCAATAAAACTAGTGAGTGGAATGTTATGGAGGCATTGGACTTTACCCTGGTGTTCATGAAACCACTTTTGAATGATTTTATCAGTATTTATGGGAATATTGATAATAATAATAATAATAATAATAATAATAATTTGTTACACTTATATAGTGCTTTTTTGGGTACTCAAAGCGCTTTACATGGAAGGGGGTATCTCCTCATCCACCACCAGTGTGCAGCATCCACCTGGATGATGCGACGGCAGCCATATTGCGCCAGAACGCCCACCACACACCAGCTAACTGGTGGAGAGGAGACAGAGTGATGAAGCCAATCAGTAGATATGGGGACGGTTAGGGGACCATGATGATGGACAGAGGCCAATGGGCAAATTTTTATTTGATATTTGATATGATATTATCAGATTGGAATATGGGATTGACTTGAGAGGGTTTACATCATTTATTTAGATACATATTACCACACTGAGCAATAATTAGACCTGCCTGCCATGTCATTACGGATCGTCTGTGATTTTAGACATTGAGGGTTGTAGGCAACAGTTGGCTTTGTTGATAAGTAAACATGTATGAATGTAGAAACCTGACTCATCTGACCACAGTACATTCATACACATTCTGCTCAAGGGTAATGGTTTTGTTCTCTTTACAACAGATTACGAGTCTTTGTGCACTGGCCTTGGTCAAGGGGTTTCTGAATGGCAGCTTAGTCATAAACCACAGACAGTCTTTTAATGTGGCCGGGTCATTGAGTTGCTGAGTTAGTTTTTGTGGGTGTGTTTTTGTGTGATTTAGCAGCTGCCCTATTAATGAGCTTCAACTCGAGACTAGTAATTGCTACCAAACTAATGTAACTTAATGTTTCAGTTTTACTGTATTTTTTAAATAAACAGTGATTAATCCGATTCATTTGAAAATTGAAATGGTGCCAGGTAAAAGTTTGGGACATGTTTTGTTATATAGATGCTTCAAATGTAAATGTATTTTTAACATTATGCTTCTGTTCTTGGCATGATTTACCACAAGATGTCGCTGCTGTTTTACCTTTAAATCACTGAATGAATTTTTTTGTGTGTGCTTGAATTGCCTTCCGTCATCTAGGTTGAATTTTTCTTAGTTACTTTTATCATTTCGCAGTAATCGAATATAATCCTTAAAGAATGTATTTGCTACGATCACTTAAAGGAATAGTTTACGAATAGAAAAATAATGTCATTATGTGCTTATCCTAATGTTGGAAGGGGAAATATCAGTGAGTAATAACGTTTATTATAGTTTTACACTTTTTTGCTGACATCTTTCTACACTATTCATTTTCATTTAATGGAAAAAAACACGATAGGACATTTTTCAGAATTTCTTCTTTTGCAAAGGAAAGAAAGCAAGTTATATTTGGAACGAGATGAGGGTCATATGTGGTGACGATGACAAAAGTTTCATTTTTGTGATGAACTATGCCTTTAAATTTGATTCTCCTGTAACACTATTTAATAACGCGTGCACACGATCAAAACGTAATTAAGCTACCGATTTTTGCACGTTTTCCATTATTCTTTCATTTGCATCAAAACAAACATCAAGAAACACATCACAAAACAACAAAATTGTGTATCCCCGCTGAGACAGAGGGAATAATGACTAGCGTGATAGCACAGCACAATGCGAATGTATCAGTATCAGGAGACCTGTGGCTCTTCACTTGATTACAGCAGCGCGAGATTCCTTTCATGCGCATTACAGCTCGAGCTCCCTGCACGCGCACTTGTGTGGATGAATTAAGGGTTACTATACTATACCTAAAAGGAAAGTGTTGCAGTTAGATAATTATTTATCACAAGGAATCACTATGGATTGCTCTGAAGAGGTGCAGTCACTCTCAGATGAAGCCAGCACTCCCATCGAGTTGAAGAAAGGAATGTCAATATTTTTGGATGTGAGTATATTAAAGCATTTTCATTTAAATTTTTTTTTATTTTTTATCTTGTCTTATTGTAAAAACGAATTATTTGTGCTGAACGATAAAGAGAAAATGGAGTCTTAAAATAACCTGTTGATGAATCCACAGAGCTGCATAGGGTTTTGTGTTGAGTGTCTACTTGAAGATTGAGAGAATATCACCGTATCTTTAATATAGATCAAGGTGCACGAATGTTAATAATAAATATTAAGCAAATTAACAAAAGTCGTGTACCTTGATCTATATTAAAGATACGGTAATATTATATATATATATAAGTGCAATTTAATTTCATTTAATTTAACTAAATTTAGTTGGTATAAACTGATCTCAGGTCTTGATCTTGAAGTGTTTTAGTGATGTGAGACTGGCATTCTTCATAGAAATTAATGTTAAGCTATCATCATTTAGGCAAGTTCAGTCATTATGCATAATGTTAATTAGCATATTATTAATTAGTCATTGTGCATAGTTTATGCACATTAACATTTAGTTATTAAATAGGCTGTGGATGTTCTTTTCCAACAAAGACACACTCTTTAAGTGCAGTTTTTGCTAATTAAATTGCAGTATGCTGTCTAAAGAGCTTCCCCTGAGACATGAGGTGTGTATTGTTAATTATCATACAGGAATAAAGAAGCACAGTCCGTGACAGATTGGTGGCATAGTTTTTCACTCCTCTAAGGAGGAAGCTATATTCAGCATAGTCTTGGCATGCCTTGCAGAGGACCATATTTAGAGTGTGAATATTCTTGCTGTGAATTGGGACTTTATTTAACGGTGTTCAAAGTCAACATCATCATTTTTTCTTTCATCTCTGTTCTTTTTAGGCCTCGACCTAAATAATTTACAGTGCTAGAGTCCCTTTACACGATCAATGCAGCATGAATTTTCCATGGCCCCTAGTTATTAACTGATATTGTCCTTTTTGCTTTCAGATATTGAGAAGAGCTGATAAAAATGGTAAGACATTGCCTGTTAATTGCATTAACATGCACTTGTTGTTCACCTGCATAATAAGTAGTTTTTTTTAGACTAGTACACATTACTCTAACTGTGCATCCATATGTCTGAATGATTGTCCATTCCCAGTCTATGCTGTTACTCTGTTGTCATGGAAACACAACACTGTCCATACATTTCCTAATGTTAGTCAATATTTTAGTAGAGCGATGCAAACAAATGTTACTGTGCTCCCCCTCTTATAGAAATATACAGTGGGTACGGAAAGTATTCAGACCCCCTTAAA
>NW_015633192.1:0-1072 GCF_001515625.1 Sinocyclocheilus rhinocerous
CATATACATATGTTAGTGCAATGAATTCATTAACAGCTTCATACAGAATGATCTTGATGACTCATGATGTCAGATCAGAGAGAGAAACTATTATTTATTATTTATAAACTATTATTAAGAGAAACTATTATTATGATTTTTTTTAATGTTTTTAGAAGTATCTTGTGCTCACCAAGGCTGCATTTTTTGATCAAAAATAAAATGTTAAAATAGTTGTTTTCTATTTAAATATAGTATTTTAAATGTACCAAATTAACCAATTAGAATGATTTCTGAAGGATCATGTGATACTGAAGACTGGAGTAATGATGCTGAAAAGTCAGGTTTGCATCCCTGGAATAAATTATTTGATATAACATATTCAAATAATAATCAGGTTTTTTTTTTAATTGTGATATTTTACAATATTATTTTTTTTTTTTCTGTATTTCTGATCAAATAAATGCAGCTTTGGTGAACATAAGAGACTTCTTTCAAAAACATCTTAATTATTCAGAACCTTTGACCAGTAGTGTATGCTAAATTAATATTGTGCACATATAATAAAATTGCAAAATTCATATTCTCATCGGAATTATTAATGCTACTATCACTGTTCTTACACATTCTGTTCCACAATGCAATCACTAAGACTTGAGTCATATTTTAGGGAGATCAAGGTAACTGTGGACCACCAGGACAAAAGGGACATAAGGTATGTCTTCTGTACTGACCTAAAATATTTATATTCTAATATACAGAATACATGATTAATAAATAGTTTTTATTGTATTTCACAGGGCACCGAAGGGCCTCCAGGGCAGAGGGGCCCCAGAGGAGAGCAGGCACAGTATAAATATTTACCATTTACATGACATTATATGCCACACTGAAGGTTTCAGCTGAATTAGTATACACTGTTTTTTATATTGTGGGATACTCATTCAGTTATTTTAGTATTTAATTTGATTCTGTAAACCTTTGGAGAAGTCTTTGTAAAGGTGGCATAAAATTCTCTATGGTATTTATGTTCTGAATGATGACATATTTTTTTCCATTACATTTTTTGACACAAAATAGCTCCAATAGCAAA
>NW_015633193.1:0-979 GCF_001515625.1 Sinocyclocheilus rhinocerous
GCCAGGTTCCGAAACAACGAGCCAGGTGTGAAAGCACCCTAAGAAACGCTCTTGAAGTGTGATTCAGTTGCAAATAAAGAAAAGTTTGTGTTTTTCAAGGCATTTTGTGACTATTCTTAAATCATAAACAAAGTGCAAAACAAAATTTGATCTCTTGATTATTTTATATTTTATAATAGTAAATGAATAATTTCAAAATATAAAGCAAAACGTAAAAATGAATGACTGATAGCCAATACGTGCTCCTCTGCTGCCATCTACTGGTTATAGTGGTAATTAGATGTTTTTTAATTTTTTTTATAATTGTTTGAATACCACAAAATGTATTTGGTTATCCCATTAAAAATAACATTTAAACTGGATAGTTTTTAGAGCTTTAAAGTGCTGTAAATAGTTGTGCCGTCACTGAAAAGTGCTTGAATTTCTCTCTAAAAAGGTTGTACAAACCCTGAAATGAATGAGGTAATAACATTTGACTATTTCTGCCACAACACCATGGTATCTGTAGTTAGCGTTACTTCTGGTTTTCTACATCAGCGCTGTTTGATCTGATTATAACAGATAATTCTGTGCAGAATTCAAACGCTTCTCACTGGATCTCGCCGCAGTGTGCAGTAACAGTGTCATGAGATCAGCATTGGTTCTGTTCTGAGCTCTGATCAGTTTGCACGAGTAGCGTTGTTTTGTTACACTTTTGTTTCGTTTGCCGTTTGAAGTTTCTCATATGCAACAGAAATGACAGTTGTTTTTAGTTGGGCAAATAAAAAAAATAAATAAAAATAGTCGGGGCAAAAAAAAAAGAAGGTCGCAGTCTGCCTTATTATTTGATGCTTCAGATATATTATTGCAGAGCTCTAAATATTTTACCTATTAAAGCACATCTAAATCTGCTTGAAGATTTATATATATCAGCACTATTAATGAAGAATAAACACCAACCTGTTTGTTCTTCAGTATCTTCAGTGTGTTTGATTCTGCA
>NW_015633193.1:5214-7422 GCF_001515625.1 Sinocyclocheilus rhinocerous
GTTCGTTGTAGTTTTTGAAAAGTGATTTCTGTTAAATAAAATATCTCCTTTTGAAGTGGATTTTGAGCTTTGTAACTTTGCAGATTTTTTTAATGCTCAAACAGCAACATTACAGACTAACTAAAGTTGAAAAAGTGAAAAAGCATAATAGGACCCCTTTAAACAATATAGGCATTGCTGTATTCACTCTGTATTCACATCAAAACACAATCTATTATCAATAGTGGTCCCCAGATATTTATAACTTTCCACACATTGCACATTCTCACTCCTAATAAAGGTAGCCTGGGAAGAATGTGTTTCTGTTCTGAAGTCGATAATCATATATTTTGTCATCGATACATTCATCATTTCACAAAGTCATCAACCACTGGACCTTGACATGTTTCATTATTTTCCAGAAGACTCCCGATAACTGTATCATCAGCAATCTTTATAAAAAAAAACTATTGTTGTGTTTACTTATACAATCATTTGTATATGAGATATATTGCCTAATAAATGAGACAAAACACAGCTTTGCGGAGTTCCTGTAGATCAGGGGTCACCAAACTCGGTCCTGGAGGGCCGCTGTCCTGCAGAGTTTAGCTCCAACGTGCCTCAACACGCCTGCCTTGAAGTTTCAAGAATACCAAGCAAGAACTTGATTAGCTGGTTCAGGTGTGTTTGATTAGGGTCAGAGCTAAACTCTACAGGACACCGGCCCTCCAGGAACAAGTTTGGTGACCCCTGCTGTAGATGTTGTCAAGGGGACTGAGAAAGTACCATTGACTCTCACTCGAGTTCTGTCACTTAAAACATCTAAAACCCAACCCACTAAATTAAAATCAAGACCAAAATTAGTAATTAAGTAGTATTCATCAACATAGCGCTCTGATGAAAACAATATTTTTTTGTTAAAATTTTACTTATTTATTTATTTATTTATTTTTTATTTTTTATTTTTTGTTTGTTTGTGCGTGTGCTATTTGCTACTTCATTTGAATGGCTAATTTTTAAGGAGCAAGTTTGATTAATTGTAACTCAATTCTTAATAGTTGTTGAATTTAATTAATATTATTGCTTGTAATCTGTTGCCACAATGTTATTGAGTAGATGTAGTGTATTATTTTTTACAGTGTAACATTTAAGGTTTAAAGCAGTTTATGCATTAGATTTCATGCATACTGATAGTGACACCTGGCGGTTGAGTTTGGTACCGCATGCTAATGTTAGCTAGCCATCTTTTTTTCCTCACTTGTATTGCTCTCCGAGAGAGAAAACAAAGTTTTGAAGAAAGAAAAAAGTTCTGAATAGAGAAAAAATAAAGATTTTGAAGAGAGAAAAAATTTTAATATAGAAAAAAAGTTTTTGAAGAAAGAAAAAAAAAGTTTCGAGGAGAGAGAGAAAGTCTTCAGACTAGGCTCAGGAAGGATCTGTATTCGGTTCTCTTGGTTCGTTTGGTCCGGACCAAAAAAAAGAAAACGATACATTTGTATTGTGTTGATGGTATTGCTGGCTGAAATTGTGATTGTTGATAAGAAAAGAAAGATAAACTCTGTATAGTGACTTTTTGTGTAAATATTGTGAACTCGGTTTGATATTTTTCTTTTCTGTTCACTTTACCCACATAGAGTTTCGTTGTTGTTGTTGATTTATTTTTTATTTTTTTTTGTAAAGTTTTCCACAGATTGCTTTTTCTTTCTTTTTTTAACGTGACTGATTGTTTTCGCCCGTTGTTGTAAATATTGTGCATATCACTTCATTTCAGCATGGAAGCTGTAGTCTGTAGTTCAGACCCTGTATTTTTGTTTGATCTTTTTTCTTTAAGATTTCATTAAGATTCTTTGGGAAAAAGGTAGTTTTAAGTTTAGTTAAGTAGGGAAAAAAAAAAAAAAAAGAAAGAACGAAAGATCACAACACCCTGGTGTACAGATCTTTATTTATGTTACTCTCCTAGACCCTAGACCTGGGACGTAACATAAATTGGGGGCTCGTCTTTTTTTTTTAAAGGGGTCATATGATGCGATTTAAATTTTTCCTTTCTCTTTGGAATGTTACAAGCTACTTGGTGCATAAAGAAGATCTGTAAAGTTGCAAAGACTAAAGTCTCAAATCCAAATATATATTCTTTATTAAAGTTAAGAGTTAACCATGCCTACCTAAAACGGCTCATCTAACACGCCCCCACATATCTACGTCACGATGTGGGAAGATTTGCATAACGCC
>NW_015633193.1:7527-7803 GCF_001515625.1 Sinocyclocheilus rhinocerous
GTAAAAAGACAGTATAAGTCATTATAATCAGTAATTATGTCCCCACTGGATGCAACAAATGCCTCGTTTGTAATGGGTTTTATTGGTTTTGTCTCGTCGCGCCGGAAGACACAGCATCACAGTATGGTAGAGGAATAACATCTCCGTCACACGCTTGAGGAATTCGGCCAAACACAACGCACTGGATAGCTGACCAATCAGAGCACACCTCGCTTTTTCAGACCGATGAGCTTTGTAAAAATCGACGCGTTTCAGAAAGGCGGGGCATAGAGGAGA
>NW_015633193.1:9492-10774 GCF_001515625.1 Sinocyclocheilus rhinocerous
ATCCATGAACCCTTCTTGTGGCTGTACAGTGGGTAAGTCATTCCAGTTTTTTTCTTTGTGTGGCTGCTTTCTTTTTGGTGTGTAAACGAGTAGTAAACAGTAGGGTTATTATGGATTTTGATTTGATCGCCTTTACACTCGCTCTGAGCACGGAACAGTTTAATCGCTGTTGTAAGGACGATCTGTTCAAAATTGCGGAATTTTTTTAAATTGTGGTGCAGCATAATGCTTCTAAGAAGGAAGTTAAAAAACTATTGCACCAAGAATTGGTTATGCAGCGGATATTGCCTGATGAGTCGGGAATGAGTGCCGTAGATGCAAGAGCTTCTACGCCGGCGGAGGTCAACGAGAAGCCTCCATCTGCGCCACTCTCGCCTGCGCCACCCAGTAGTACTTTGTTACTACCCCATTCGGACCCACTGTTAATGTTAAGAACAAAAAAATAAAATAAAAAATAGAATTGGAAATTAAATGGGAGGAGAGTGAGGCAAAGAGGCTTAGGTTAAGGGAACTAGAGCTTGAGATGGAAAGGGAGCGATTTTGGCAGGATCGCGGCTGGTTTCACCCGACTGAGAGCGCGCCAGAGAGTGCAACTGCTTCGCCCTCATTTGCTCAGTTACCTACAGGTCCTATGCTAGTCTCTTCCAGTCTCGTTCCACCTCCAGCGGCGATTACTTCGCCTGACTTTGATTTGAGCAAACACATTAATTTAGTTCCTCCTTTTCAAGAAACTGAAGTTGACAACTGTTTTACTGCTTTTGAGGGTGTTGCAGCTACATTGCAGTGGCCGAGAGCGATGTGGGCTCTTCTACTGCAATGTAAGCTAGTTGGCAAGGCACAAGAGGTTTGCTTTGCGCTGCCGATAGAACAGAGTCTTGATTATGACGTGGTGAAGCAGACTGTTCTTCGTGTTTATGAGTTGGTGCCGGAGGCGTATAGCCAAAAATTTAGAGCCCATAAGAAAGCAGACAGACAAACTTTTGTAGAATTCACCAGAGAAAAGCAAGCTCTTTTTGACAAGTGGTGTGCTGCGTGTAAAACTACTACTTTTGAAGCTTTAAAGGAGTTAGTTTTATTAGAAGATTTTAAGAAACAATTTAGTTGTGCATTTAAATGAACAGAAAGTCACGACCCTCTCAGCGGCCGCTGTGCTGGCACACCAAACTATTTTTTCTCCTGTAGTGAGATATGAAAAGTTTGCTGTCCATGGTGCTGAAGGACAGGTGAAGGGGTCAGAGTGTGCTGTGAAGCCTGGGAGGGGAGGAGCTTTTGAAGCTCATAG
>NW_015633194.1:0-2222 GCF_001515625.1 Sinocyclocheilus rhinocerous
GCTCCGCTCTCGTTTGCCTCTCTTTTCGAGGAGAGAGGGGCAGCCCTTTGCTCCCCGCGGTTCAGGACCCACCGCTGTTGAGGCACGGAGGAGAATGAGCTCATGGGGATCGCAGGCGGATCTGGCCGATGAGTTTAAAGAGGGGCTTTCCCTCTCGCGCTCGTCGGCTGTGGACGAGAGTGAGCCGCTGGAGGATGATGTTATTTCCCTAACATCGTCTGATCCAGGGGCCAGTGCTCTGCTGGGTTCGGCCCAGGAAGAGCTGGAGATGTCTGAGGAGGGCGAAGAAGCTGAGGCTGAGCCCTCCCAATCCTCCTGCCCTGCGTATGATGAGCTATTGGAGGTTATGGATCGGGCCACGGCGAGGCTTGACTTGCTGTGGAAGCGGGCCAAGAAAGTGATGTCGCGAGTTCATCTCGATGAGCATTATCTTTCTGACCATAGCCCTCCAGCTCAGGTGAGCCTTCCTTTTCTTCCTGATCTCCATACAGAGATCGAGAAGGAATGGAAGAGGCCGTTTTACTCACGCATCCATCGGTTCCAGCATACGAGTTATGCCAACATCGAGGCGATGCGTGAAAACGGCTATGAGAGGATGCCCCCTGTAGAAGAGACGCTGGCTAGCTATCTCTCTATGAGTGAGACATCCTCTCTTAAGACTCCCTCCTTGCCCCTTCAGGATACAGCTTGCTTAAATGGCAGGTCATACGCAGCAGCAGGTCACGCTGTCGCTTCTTTGCACACGATGGCGGTGCTTCAGGCGTATCAGGCTGATCTACTGAAAGACCTAGATAAAGGCGAGGGCCTTTCTCCCAATGAGGTAGCTGAGTTGCGCCGCACCACAGATCTCGCTCTCCGTGCTACTAAGCAGGCCGCCTCTGCTATGGGCAGGTCCATGGCGGCTATGGTAGTGACGGAGAGACATCTGTGGGTGAACCTGGCAGATATCGGGAAGAAAGAGAGGGGCTTTCTTCTCGATGCTCTGGTTTCGCCTTCCGAACTTTTCGGTACCTCCGTTGAGACCGTGGTTGAAAAGTTCAGGGAGGCGAAGTCGCGCTCAGCGGCCTTCAAATCGTTCATTCCACGAATTGGAATTTGGACCTGACGAGCTGATGATCTGAATCAGGTAAGAGAGAGATGCAGAGCATGTGCAGAGCAGGGGGGCGCAAGGACCAGGATTAAGAACAGATGCTTTAAAACATTGATTTTGAAACTTGTGAATCCATTTGAATCGTTAGAAGACAGAATCGCGATTCATATATACATAGATTTTTCCATGCACCCTAGTTTTGACGGCATGGCAACAAAAACTTAATTCTTCATCCCAGCGCATTCAACAGCCAGCGCCTGACGCGTCGTCTTCTACGCGCTCAGGACAGTTCGGACATTGCGGTGGTGCATTACAGTCTCCCATGCTGGACCTATGATGTTTCGGTTGGTTCTATGGTTTCATAGTAACCACCTTACTGATGGTCCGGACTAGAGGCTTCTTCTGGTCACTTCTTGAAAGGGGCTCCTGCGCGGGAACCATGGTGGGTGAGTATGATCCATTTTTATAAAAATATATATTTAATACGCTGGTGGTTGTGTGTATTCCATCTGCGAGCTTTCTTTGCAGTGTTTTCCGGGACCTGTGTGTTTCTGTCCTTTTCTAGGGTAGGTCCTCGGTGAGCACCCCCTCTGCTGGATTCAGAAACCGGGTTCTCGACTTGCAGTGATTACCTCACTCGTCGATGTTGTATCCAGTCGGTATGATAGCCCTGGTTCCGGCTTCATGCTTCCTGGATCATGCGGCAAGATGAGGCTTCTGCGGGAGCTATCTTGGTCATCAGGCCCCCGGCACTGCAAAATTTCCTGGACATCCGGGCTGGGCTTATGCTTTCAGGCTGCCGTGTCTGGTACACCGTATCTAGGTCGCCCTGAGGGGCTTCCTGGTCACCAGGATATCCCCTCTTGCTGAGGCATCGAGCGGGAAGTATAGGTGGCATTTGCGAGAACCTTCTTGTGAAATGCTGTCTCAGGCAGTGCTCCCCTCGTCTCAGAGGGTTATCTTTGAGCTTGCCACTCCCGTTTGGCTCAGTACTTCCGGGCATCTGTGAGCAGATGCTTGGGAAGCTCTTAAATCCATGCTATGGTAAGTGCACACGCTAAGCTTTGTGCACTTTCTGAAATCCACATGTTGGTAAGTGTGCATGCTGAGCACTTTGCGCACTTTCTAAAAT
>NW_015633194.1:6590-6874 GCF_001515625.1 Sinocyclocheilus rhinocerous
CTATGGGAGCTGGAGGCCACTAAAAAGAAAAAAGGGGTCATTAAAAACGGGAGGGAAATCCAGAGATGTGTGGGCCTCAGTTGCAAGCGGAGGCAGCCTCACACTTCCTTCAGCTGCTGTAGGCCACGGGAAGGCAGTGGGGTTTGTGACATCCTGTAGAGCCTGTGCAGCCTGCACAGCTAGCAGAGGCAGCCTCACGCTAGTGTGTGCTATGGGAGCTGAAGGCCACTGAAAAGGAAAAAGGATTAGAAGTAACAGGAGGAAAGACTGAGATGTGAGGGCAT
>NW_015633194.1:6884-7241 GCF_001515625.1 Sinocyclocheilus rhinocerous
ATTAGAAACGGGAGGAAAAGCCTGAGATGTGTGGGCCTGAGTTGCAAGCGGAGGCAGCCTCACGCTTCCTTCAGCTGCTGTAGGCCACGGGAAGGGAGTGGGGTTTGTGACATCCTGTAGAGCCTGTGCAGCCTGCACAGCTAGCAGAGGCAGCCTCACGCTAGTGTGTGCTATAAAAGCTGGAGGCCACTGAAAAGGAAAAGGATTAAAAGTAACAGGAGGAAAGAATGAGATGTGAGGGCATATGTTGCAAGCGTAAGCAGCTTTGCGCTGGTTTCAGATGCTGTAGCTGTAGGCCACAGAGGCTTGTGATATTCGGGGGAAAATGCTGGAGAGCCTGTGCAGCCTGCACAGCTT
>NW_015633194.1:7389-8733 GCF_001515625.1 Sinocyclocheilus rhinocerous
ACTTGGAGAGAGGTGCCTAGCAGTATGCACAACGCATGCGAATTAGGTTGCTAGTTGTACTTGTTCAATAATAATAATAATAATAATAATAATAATAATAATAATAATAATAATAATAATAATAATAATAGTTTCTTTATGATACACCTTAGTTGTTAGTTTGCACCTATAATTGTACACGGTTTAACTTATTTTCACGAAAATCAAATATTTTTCATCTTGTCTGTCTGGCAGAGTACAATGTGTAATTTAAAATACAGGTAAAAAGCTAGTGAATATTAATACAGAAAATTTTAGTAATTTCATTGTGTTCTACGCAGTTTTGCGTCTTGGTTATAAAAATGACATCAACATCCATAATGTCATCACGTTGTTTAACAACAAACGACCTACCTTTAGCGACTTTACCTAAAAATTGCCGCTGCGACCCAATGCTCGAGGAAAGCCGGGTCTTGTGCGGGACAATGGTAGTGTCGAGTGAGGCGAGTTCGAGGCTTGCTCGATCTATTGGCCGCCTTGGCTAATATGCAGGGTGAAGAATAGATCGTACAGATCAGCTTTGTTTACCCTCAGTGAGAATGGTTAGTCGGAAAAAAAATCAGCGTTTGCTTCCGCCTAAATACTATCCACTTTACGATCGGAGGATATATTGGCATGGCCGAATGATACGAGGATGTCGGGGAAGTTGGAAGTCTCGCCGGTGGAGGCGAGGTTAAGCCACGGCATTGTGAAGAGCGTGTGGCTGGTCGAGCAGAGCGGCGGCCGCGATGAAGCCTGGTGCTCGGCGGCGGTGACTGGCGGAAAAGGAGTGAGCCTAGGGCCGGCAGATTGCGACGGAGGATACGAAAGATCCCCGGTACAGGTCTCGTCGTCGTACGGAAACACCTGGGCCAGACTGATTGATTATCTGATCGTGCTCCTCCCGAACCTTGTTAATAAAACATAATTTATCACATTATGAGACAGTCAGCTGTCACTTCTAACAGCAAGATGGAGAAGTTTAGAGTTACATCGACACTTTGAGGGTGAGTATTCTCATGCTTTATCCAAATAGCGAATCTAGCTAAAGTCCCAGTTTCTTACAGTTCATTCCTGTCTTTTCATTATTTGTTTTAATCCATCAAGATAATGTGTTTACATATATTGTATTCATTTTGACTGATGTGCTTGTTTATGCAACATATACGATTTTTGGACTAATTAAATGTTAACCAAATCATTTCTCAATTTCCAACAAGAATCAGGTGGCAATGAGAGATAAGCGTGAAGGTGTGTTTCAGGCCAGTGAGGAAGGCAATATATTAGCTTAAGTCTGAATTAAATGCTCATTTTATACAACCATTT
>NW_015633194.1:9768-13101 GCF_001515625.1 Sinocyclocheilus rhinocerous
TAGCTTAAGTGTGAATTAAATGCTCATTTTATACAACCATTTTTGAGGTTTCTGTACAAAGACAGGCATAATGAAACTATTCCGTATAAAAAGGCTCGTAGAGTTTAAGATTTTAAATTTGGGTATAGTACTCCTTACAGTAGCCTATATGGGTATGTAAATAGAATATTTAAATATTAAACCATATTTAACACATTTCTAATTAAATTGCTACTTAAATATTTAACAAATATTTAAACTGAATATTAATACATGACTTTTGTTATAGTTTAATTATCTTCACAGACTGTAAAATGACTCCCTCCCTGTATTACTGTCCCACAGCAGTTGTTCCTGTGATGCTGGGACAGTACTGTGTGACCGCAATAATGCTGCACTACTGTACCAGACAGCACAACACTCGCAGCTCGGCATCAGTGAAGTTCCTCCTGTTCACAGCTGTATTGAAAGATAACAGAGGTGGCACAAACCTAGAACAGTGGTAAGTTTAAGCAAATTATCATATCCTTTTCAAATAAACTTGATTGATTAAGGGATAATGTGATATATAAATACATGCTTTAGTTTAAATTATTTTAATTGGCTTAGTCGGAAAGATTATAAATGAGACGAGACAGAACAGAACACAACCTCTGTTCTGTGTGATACATAGGATTTCTGGATGAACAGTGAGTAATACAGCATAAATCAATACTGTACTGTACTTACTGTGGACAGTAGTCATTATTCAGATTTTTTTTTTACTAATTATAGTAGGTAAATTCAGCAGTCAATTCATCAAAATGGTACTTTACATAAACTCATAAACAACATTTTTTGCTTAACTCATAATTCATAAAAAAATACCTACTTTATGAGATTAGGCCTAGATATAACAAATGGACTGTCCCACTACCAGTGTCGAAAATTAACTTTTTAAAATTTTAAAATTATAGAGCAGTATTTGCCTGAACTTGATTTAAGGGGCATTTGAGAGCATTATGATCACTATTTTTTTATCTAACCATACAAAAAATGGCATGACATCCATTTAGGTCAAATAATTCAAACATACTAAGGAAGATGAATATAATGTAAAATATATATAAGGTCAGAGTACAGATTAAAAAATGAGGGAATTTACTTTAATACTTTTTTATTTTTATTTCAGGAGTACCCTTTACAGAGGTGTCACCAGCGAGCTGCCTGACCTCTCAGTCCTCCAAGTGGCCGAGCTGTATTAGGACTTTGTCAGCACTACATCCCCTTTGGTCACCACAATCAGGATGTTCAGTGAAGATTAATTGGTGGATTCCGCCTTTGGAAAAGTTTAGGCTGGGAGTGTGTTGTCATACCAGCAGAAAGAACCTGCAACATCACTCACCATCAAGATGCCCCATCGCCGCCACATCTGCCACTTGTTGGTTACAGCCTTGACCCATCTGTCTGCTTGTTTGTCCATAGCGAACATAGTTTTTTGTACATATGCAACGATGTTGTACAGGAAATGTTAACACTTTATCAAAGTTACTTATATATACATGTTATATTTATGTTTACATTACTGCAGTGCAGGTATCAAAGTCATTTATATTTACATGTTTACATTACTGCAGTGCTGTGGCTTGTACCATGATGGTGGCTGAACAAACTCAGGGTTACAGGATTAGTTTTGAGTTGACAAAACCAAACCAGTCCAATCTGGCCTTGTTGGTACCATGACACTGATCATCAACTTTCTTTGTCAACTCAGGCTTTGATCCTGAGTTAAAGAAGCGTGTGCACTTGAAAGTGTGACATCAGTAGTGAACAGCTAATCACATGCCTTGAAAGTGTGATTCACTTCTCACAAGAAAGTCAGTGCGATTAGCTACCAAAGATTAAAAAATATGAAGAATTTAAGATGAAAGTTAGTTCATATAGTTGATAATATGTATAGGTATAAAATGACTCAAAAATCTAAGCTCATATGTTATCATGTTTTAAAAATGTATTTATATTGCATATTAACTTTATATATTTATATTAATTTAAAAAGCTTAATAATTATTGAACTAAACTAAACTGGCTTGTGTAATGGATTAATGGAATAATAATGATGATTTTATCTTTAAAAATGTTTTATTATGTAGTGCCCTTAAATTTGGAGCAAAAGAAGCTGGGGGAGTGACTTTATTGCATCAGAGATGTGTCACT
This sequence comes from Sinocyclocheilus rhinocerous, assembly GCF_001515625.1. NCBI lineage: Eukaryota > Metazoa > Chordata > Actinopteri > Cypriniformes > Cyprinidae > Sinocyclocheilus > Sinocyclocheilus rhinocerous. Next base: position 11,944 of record NW_015633194.1, read on the forward strand.
TTGCTTGAAGCTGATTGGTCAAATTTACTTCTCGCGAGAGAGCCAGCGAGATTCAAAACTCTTTTGTTAAAGGTTAAGAGATTAAAGAATATGAGGAATTTAAACGCATTTACACTGAAGTACTTGTCCATGAAAGAGGACATATAAAGGAAATTATCTTGCTCTGTTAGTGCAGTCATAAGTGAAGTTTATATAGTTTATATAGTTAATAATATATAGCGATAGAGACTGGAACATGTAAGGTCACATGTAGCCATTTTTAAAGTGTTACCTATTGATTCTACCACTTTGCTGCACGTGTCACACTTTCAGGTGCACGCGCTTCAGAGTTAATCACAAACTCTGGTTCAAACTCTGAGTTGATAGAGAACATTTATATCGAGCTTTGTGAGCCCGGTGAACCTGATCTAAACCAGGTTGGCTTTATAGGGTTTTGTCAACTCAAAACCTACTCTGCAACTCTGAGTTTGTTCATCTCCCTTCGTGCTACAGGCCACAGGTTTCAAAGTCATTTGTTTACATGTTTACATTATCTACATTTGTACAAATAAATGCAAATTTATCCATCCACAATTTCTATACTAAATATTATTTTAATTAATATATTGTGCTGTTCTATTGTATTGTTGTGAAGAGTGTGAATAGCCAAGGGTATAAATGAAGTCTGTCTTTAGTGTTTACTCTTCAGTACTTCGCTTGTATTAAGGGCATTGTGCTGAGTAATAGCTCCTTTATCACAAGTGGACACAACAGTGTTTGGGGAAACTACTGTCTTCGACCGTTAATATTTAAACATTCAGGAAGCAATAACTAGAGTGAGATGTTATATATTTTTATGTTTATAACAATACTTATTAAGAAAATACTAATTATTTGTTGTTTACAATACGTCAAGAAAGAGTTCTGCTGCTAGAACACTTCGCTATAGCGCTATGCGGAAGTGAAGTCGCTGGCTGAGATTCTACCGGAAACACGTAAGCAGCGTTCGTGCATATAGTCCATTCATAGCTTTCAGTCACGTGACCGCCTCAAAGACCTGGAGGGCAAAACATCCATAGAACTGCAGCACAAGCCTGTCAATTTTCCATGTTTCCAAGCTGCAAATATTTAGATCACCTCTCAAAGGAATAAAACACAGATATGTGACCAAAATGCAAG
>NW_015633194.1:13243-13868 GCF_001515625.1 Sinocyclocheilus rhinocerous
TACCGCCACCATCTGCTCCGGAGTGTGGATCAGACAACAGGTTCACAGACTAATACACCCAAATTCCCTCCTTCTCCCCCAAGCATACAAATCCACACACTTCATCCTTATTCTACTATATAATAATAATAATTTTAACCTTCCTCAATACTCCTATAACTCTTCATACTCTATTAAAAACCCCTGTGTCCCTTAAGAAATCCATAAGAATTCTAGTCTGTGCCCTATGTTGTGTGCTCAACAGCCCTTTTAATGTCATGTCCTGAACCTCTATCTCTCTCAACTTATTCCTCATCTACTCTCTCTGAACATCATACCTGCTGCATCTCAAGACCACATACTTCACTGACTCCTCTTCCGGGCAAACCTCACACAATCCAGTATCATGTTTTCCTTTCAACTTGAGTGTTTTATTTAATAAACAATGTCCCAATCTTAACCTAGATATGACTGTTTCCTCTCTGCGATTTCCACTTCCAATCACTGAACATTTAACATACCTCTGGATTTGATATAAATGCCTTCCTTTACTCTCTCTATCCCACCTCTCTTGCCACCTTTGATTTATTGTCTTCCCAAACCGTTCTCATCAATCTGCGTATAAATAACACGACTTTACACTTTC
>NW_015633195.1:0-2791 GCF_001515625.1 Sinocyclocheilus rhinocerous
TGTACATCAAACAGTTGTTCAAGTATATGAGTGGAGACAGTGATGGTGAAACACTGTCTCCACTCATATACTAAATAAATCACAAATCACCAGTGATGGTGATTATTTCAATCATGGTTGAGTGTTTCTTTGCTCAATCTTTGAATGAAATGCATTTTATCATTTATTATTTCAGGTATTTATTAAATATTGTTTTTTATTTCCCCAAATCATTATGTTTATTTTCCTTTTATTACTTTATAAACAAACACAGTTTTTGTATTTCTTCATCAATTTTACACAAAAATGACCCATACAGAAACCTTTGATATTTGCTCATTTTTTGCAAGTAACATATTTACTGCAGAAAACTATTCACCTGCCCCTTATTTCACAACTCAACATGGCTGCTTTTGTATATTTGATGCATGTAAGTCTTATTTTGTAATTTATTACCACAGAAAATATTTGATATATTGTGAAAGATAACTAGACATAATATTTGAAAGTTAGGCTAAGGTTACCTTGACCTTGAAATCCATTATTAGTGAGAAAGAGAAACATGTCCAATACTATTAGCTAGCTTGTGGTATTGTGTTATTCTAGCTAGCTAATGTTAGCTAGGTCAACAAAATAAAAGTTGAATAAATGTATGCATAAATCAATACTATTGGTCGCCCTTTATGTCTGTCAGTGTTCCTGTGTCAGTGTTGGCTTCATCACTGTCTCCACTCATATACTTGAACAACTGTTTGATGTACATTTGAAAATATTTGTGTGCTTTTGATTTTCTTTATCCAGAGTTTAGTATGGCTGGTCTCAATCATTCGAGATTAATGACTGAAATGGTTGTAGAGATGCTACAAAACGAACAGGATGAGGAAGATCAAGCGATTCTTAGTCCTGATTCAGAGTCTGAAATATCTGATGCTGATGACCTAGACTATGTGCCACAGGGTCAATCTGGAGTTGTGGGTGTAAATCCAGCTCTCCTAGATGAAGAAGACTCTGTGATGATATTGAAGACTTGTCTGATGAGAAAACTCAGACACAGTACAATAGATTGAGTAAAAATGGTACGCATCTACTCATGTAAGCAGAGAACATGGAGGTGGCCCATGGTTCTGTGGTACAATGTGCTGGATGTTACCACTTTCATTGCCTACACCAGGGGCAGCCAACATTGGTCCTGAAGAGCCACAGTCCTGCAGAGTTCAACTCCAGCCCTAATCAAACACACCTGAAAAAGCTAATCAAGGTCTAAGTGTTACCAGAAAGCTACAGGCGGGTGGGTTTTTATTAAGATTGGAGCAAAACTCTGCAGGACTGTGGCTCTCCAGGACCAATGCTGACCATCTCTGGACTACAACTTCACTTCTTTTTTTCAGTCACATTCACTACAATTCTCTACAGTTGCACTACAGACAGTTCAATTTCAGTATTATCGGTTGTCAGTGATATTTGTATGTTATGTGTGACAAAGTGGCAAATAAACATATTTCAAGTGTTAAATGCGTTGGTCTAAATAACTGCTAAAATTATTATTTTTAAAAGTCTTTATTCTTTTGTTTTATTACGCTTGCATATATGGGTCGTTTTTGACCCATGCGTCTAAACTTGATGTATTAACACAAAACCTAGTAAAAGAATAAAATATTAATTTGTGGTCATTGAAAAAAGATATTTTGAATATTAATGGATCATGAAATTCATAGATCAGGGAATATTAAAAGCTGAAATAAACTGATTTCAAAAGATATAACAAAAAAATGCCCAGCAAAGTATGAAATAACATAGGAAATGAATACGGGTCATTTCAGACCCATGTTGTGCATTAGAAGGGGTTTGCATAACTTGTGTATCAAAAGGATAAATGTGTTAGAAAATGTATTTAATTAACATTATATTAAACTAACAAAGTTAGCATTGTCTTAGTGTTATTCATGCTACAAGGGTCAATTTACTCAGCCATGAAGATGGAGGACAACAAAGAGATTATAGAAAATGACAAAGTAGGTGAAAAGAAAAGTTAGGACCAGGCGACACATGACTAAAACATAAAATGCATTGCAGATCTAGATAAAATATATATTTGGTGAAATATCTTGTCTCATTACTGTATTGTATGAAGAGCAAAGTGACAAGAAAGCAAGTGAGTCCAGAGTAGATGAAGAGAACGTGTAGGACTAGCTACACAACATATTATGAATACATTAAAGATTAGGGTATTGCATTTAAAGGGGTCACATGATGCGATTTTAATTTTTCCTACACCAAATACACAAAATAATGTTCTTTTTAGCAACATCATATGACCCCTTTAAGATCAGAGCATTGCAACTGTTGATTTTTCTTTAAAAATATGTTTGTTTTCTTCATTTATTTGTCATATAATGTCATCTGATCTTCATCAAAGTGGCTACCTTGTTGGAAAAAGTGACTATACCTTGTTGTTAGCTAAGATTTTTTTATGTTTTGTGATAGTTGTTTAGAGTCTCTTGTTTGATCTGAGAATTTAACAGAGAATCGATTCCAAAAGTTGGAATCAATTCCATTAAAGGGAATCGACTCTTCTTTAAGAGATCATTTAAAGGTGACATATCATGAAAATCTGACTTTTCCAGGTTTTAAGTGCTATAATCAGGTCCCTGATGCATCTACCAACCAAGGAAACGTGAAAAAGATTAACCCAGTAACTTTGTTTTGGTAAGCCTTTTTTTGCAAGCGTCAGAAAACGAGCGCGTCTGATTTCGCTCACTTGGTGACGTGGCAAAAGGATCTCATTATAATATTACCGCCCCTTAATCTGTAA
>NW_015633195.1:2907-20295 GCF_001515625.1 Sinocyclocheilus rhinocerous
ACCGCCCCTTAATCTGTACGTTTACACCCACGGCGCCGTCATTTTGATTTCTCAAGCGACAGCGGTGTACTAGCTCTAATGCCATGGTGAAAGTTTGAGTAAAACACGCTAACTGTTCTGCCTTTGGCTGCACAGACGAGCACAGAACACTATTTAGAGTCCCAGCCTCAGAGGAGACAAGAGAGCAGTGGATTGATTTATTTACTGTATATTGCTGCTGCCACACAGATCTAAAATAAACATGCAATTTATTTCCCAGCTGTTTACCTTCACAGACATAACCGACTGTTGACAAAACTTTGATGTTTAGATAGTAAGAAGGCTGTTTACTACAAAAAACACTATGAAATGGCATTGAAAAACATCTCACAAATGTTGTGGTTTGCTGTGGCATTGTTTTAGTTGTGAAAACAAACACATACTTTTCGTTATATTTTGTTATTTATTCGCAAAGTTTATGTATGTGTCTGTGTGAATGAGTTAAACACAGGGCTCTTAGAACTGAACAGAAATTTGTTCATTCATTTGATCATTTTTAAACTACAGTAAGAATTTAAAAAGAATCGAAAAACTTTTATCCCATATTTCATAGTGACAAAGTTGGCAAGCCTAATAACAGGTATGTTTAAGGGGATCACAGCAACATCACATATGAGTCTGGATAAATCATAAGTCCAGCATAGAGTGGTTCAGTGAATGTTGTGTTGAATGTTTGTAAGTGTGTGAGTGTGTGTGTGTCAGAGACGCTGTAGAAGGACAGAGTGCCGGCCGGACAGTCCACATACACTCCTACTCTATTAGAGAGAGGAGATGGAGCAGGAATGTCTGTTTTATTACTATTGTGACAGGCAGTGAATCTTTTAGGAGTGCAGGTCAAACTCCAGGAATTTTCACTGTAGTCAAACCAGCAGTCCTTGCTCATGCCTTTCCTGCGGATTCCTTTATAAACCACTGAAGTACGAGCTCCTTGTCCGTTCCATTCAACCTCCCAGTAACAGCGTCCAGTCAAACTCTCTCTACACAAAACATTACAATAGTAATCAAATCGGTCTGGATGATCAGGATACGGCTGAGACTCTTTCACACGTGTGACCTTTCTGTTCCCCTCAGATAGAACAAGTTGAGGGTATGCTGTGTTTGGATCCATCGTGAAATCACAAGCGTCTAACAACAAAAAAAGATATTAAGATATGTATATATCTCCTCTGAGGAAGTAATAAGTAACAAGAAACAAAACTAAATTTATAAAGTTTTATATTTTTTTGACAATGACCCAGTTGACAACAATTGGTACGTGAGGATATGTCTATGTACAGTATGTCTATGTGATTAAAAACTCACATTTTCGTAGTCCTGGTGTAATCCTGCTCTCTCCTCCATGGTCCAAACTACAGTGACACACAAAGTAATTTTTAAACTCTTTTGCCCAATAGTGATTCACTTGCAGTCATATTAAAGAAGTCCAAAATAGGGAAAAATATCTTATACAGGAATGTAAAAAAAATGTAACTTGACACAAAACATAAAAAAATATAATAGTAGTAAATTGCCTCCAAAGTTTCCTAAAAATAAAAAAGAAAGATTTGTAGACAGTTTTAATGCACACCTACTGAATTTGATTAGGGACCCTAATGTTAGAAATCAGATAAAACCTAAATTAAGTTGTACATACTTGAGTGTCTCCAGTGTGTAGTTTGGATCATTTAGATGAGAGATCAGCTGAATTCCTGAGTGTTGTGGGTGATTGTAGCTCAGATCCAGCTCTCTCAGGTGTGACTGGTTTGAACTCAGAGCTGAAGCCAAATAATGGCATCCTTCATCGCTCACCATACAACCTGACAACCTACAGGAAATAAACAACATGTTTATATACAGTTAATTGAGTACTTTGATAAGTCAGTGTATAGAGATAAATACCTCAGTATGTGTAGTTGACAGTTGTGACTCTTGAGAGCATCAGAGATCAGCTTCACTCCTGAATCCTGCAGGTCATTGTTACTCAAATCCAGTTCTCTCAGAGGAGAGTTTGATGATTGGAGAGCTGAAGCGATGATTTCACAACACTGATGAGTAAGTTTACTGTCAGCAAGACTATAACAAAAAATTAAATAAAACACAATAAAGTTAATTTGATTTGCAGAACTTTCTCTCATCTCTCAACAGATCTCAAATAATTTCCAAACCAATATATATATTTTTTTTATATTTTCATAGGTTTTTAAAACCTATGATCTCAAAACATTTTTGTTACATGTAAGAGAGGCAGTGCTCCAACAGTATTGATATTTAGTAACAGGGACTTTTGTCTCTAAACTGTGGTCCAGATCAGTGTGTGTAAGCAGTGTGGAAACTTATCATGAAAGTAATCATGATCCTCAACACATTTCATATTGTATTGTGGCATATTAATCAGGCACTAAACGTCTACTGTATAGATCTGAAAACTGTCCACTTGGCAAAGTTGTCAGGTATTACACATTTCCCTTTCTGTCACTCCTCTCACTCTACACCAAACTCTTAATCTCTGTATTGCTTGGTGATACAGCCACATTAGTCTAATTACTCTTGATATTGCTTAAAACTGAATTTTAATAAGCTCTACTCACAGAGCTCTTGTGCAGTTGTTGACAGCTGGTATGAGTCTTCTTCTGCCCTCCTCTGTTGTGTTATATTTCTTCAGATCAAACTCATCCATCACCTCCTCTGACACCTGAAGCATGTAGGCTATTGCTGAACAGTGAGCAACAGAGAGTTTCTTCTCTGAGTGTTTGTCTGATCTCACAAACTCCTCAATCTCTCTGTACAGAGTCTGATCATTCACTTCAAGCAGACACAGGAACAGATTGATGGATCGTTCAGTGGAGAAATCCCGACCATCTTTGATCTTGTCTTTGATATATGTAATAGTTTCTCTGATGCTCTCTGAGGTGTCCACCGTGTGTGTCAGTAGACCCTGTAAGAGTCTCTGATTGGACTCCAGTGAGATGCCCAGCAGAAATCGCAGGAAAAGATCCAGATGACCAGTTTTACTCTGAAGGGATTTATCCACTGCACCTTTCAGTACAGTATAAATTACATCAAAAAACTGTGAAGTGCCTAGGCTGTTGTAATAGTAAAACACATAGAGAGCAGCAAGGAACTCCTGAAAGCTGAGATGTATAAAGCAGAAGTTTGTGAAGACTGTAGTGATCGTATCGGATCAAGTTGAGCTCTCGAAACGGAAGCACAAAGATGAAATCTACGTCCTGATTGGCCGTTCCCTCGGCCCAATCCAGAATGAACTTCTGCACAGAGACTGTTTTTCCAATTCCAGCGATGCCTTTAGTAAGAACACTCTTGATTTTCTCTCTTTGATATTGTGCTTCAGGTAAGGCTTTAAAGATGTCATTGCAGTAGATTGGAGTGTCTTGTAAGTGTTGTGTTAGGGGCTTTTTCTCCATGTGTAAAACCTCATGTTCTTCATTCACTCCTTCACTCTCTCCCTCTATGATGTACAGCTGTGTGTAAATTCTCTTCAGGAGGGTTTGATTTTCTTGTACTTTGATTCCCTCAAATAAACTATCATACTTGTTCTTCATGCTGGTTTTGTGTTTGTCTTTCACTCTCTGCAGAACATCATCCACTGGTTGATGTGAATCCTGTTGATGGTCTTCAGTCTCCTCCAGCAGGTCTGATTCTGTGCAGTGGTGAGCAGAACCAGCAGAACTAGATTCCTCCATGTGTTTGTGTGATTGTAGAACAGGACGTGTTTTTGATCTCTTTCTACATTGAGGACAATCAAAGTCTTCTGATGTTCTGGTCTGGTCCCAGTAATGGTTGATACAGTGTCTGCAGAAACTGTGTCCACAGGTGATAGAGACTGCATCTGTCTGAACCTGCTCACAAACTCCACATCTGGACTGAATCTGGATCAGAACATCCCTCTGAATACTGAACAAACACACCGTTCTGAATCACACTGATCAATGAGCATAGAAAACATATTTGCTAATGATGACTACAGGTACAATGAGTCTCATGAGTATTATTATATTCTAACTTGATTTTGTATTTTTAAATCAAAGGCTGATACATTTTAACCAGTTGCATTATTCTGGTGCAAATCATAGTCCTGAAGGTCTTTGCACAAGTGGCAAGCTGGCTGATTTCATATTTACAGACAAACTGTAGATTCTGAATATACTGCTTTCTGTATTTGTAGTCTTAGAGCATGACAATGAATATGATGAAAATTGTTCATGTATGCTTCAAGGAGATTCAGTATGAGTTTAGTCTTACCCAGGGTCAGATGTCAGTGTTTCATCACTGAGATTAGGCAGAATAACTATTGACTCATCACTCTCCATAGACACACAGCTGGATACTGGAGATGCTGCAGTGTCCTCCTCCATCTCCTTGACACTCATTACAGAAGCACTGCTGATCTTCTTCATCTCATTCAAAAGAAACAGCTGTCAGTCCTAAAAAAAAACCGTAAGTCACCTCATTTGTAAGTCGCTTTGGAGAGAAGTGTCTGCTGAATGTAAATGTAAAATAAAACCAAAAATTAATAGAAGTATCAGGCTGGACTCTTGTTTATTTTTGGTGACATTTTACACCTACCCTCTTTTGTGGATAATTCAATTCAAATTTATTTCTTTGGCACTTTTTAAAATGTTGTAGTGTTGCAAAGCAGCCTTACAGTAAACACACATAATCGTCTGTACATGATAAACAATGTTCTAAAGAAATATTTGTCAATCTGGCCTTCCATATCTTTTCGGCAAAATGCACTCCCATATACCATCGTGGACTCTCGAGCCTAGCGCCTCAAGAGTCTGCACTGCTATTAACTATGGTTTTTGCCAGCGACATCTGCATCTATTAGGAAGATCTGTCCTCCCCCATTCAAGTAGATAGGACTGTTGTCTAGCCATGACTGAAATAGCTGCCCGGAGGCGATGCAAACATGTGTGCCCCGACTTCGCTAAACGGCCTTTGCACCTATCGGCATGGATTTTAACTGTAAACCATTTCAAGCTGTGTATATTTGCCTTCTTAATCTGTCACACTAGATTCAGTTTATGGATATATCTGCAATCGACCGCAGTATCGAAACAGACGTGTTAAATATGAGAGAAATGTGTAACGTTAGCTATTATTGAATACTATCTGTTAGTTACCGTTTTACTATGAATGTTATTGTTATGGTTCCGTTAGTGAGATAATTGTAAAATTAGTGGTTATTATGGTTTCACTACAAATTCATAGTTAAACTATGGTTACTGTAGTAAAAACCATAGTTAATTTCTGTAAGAGTAAGTTAGATGATTTAAAATGATGAAAAGTAAAGATGCAGTATTAGGTATTTTAAGTATTTCTCGACTTACTGTGAAAGCCTCAAAACGATGTTTCCGCAGGTCTTTACTTTCGGTTTTACAGTGCTTGACGTGATATCATTCTTGTTAGAAATGCGCGAAAATGAAACCAATTCAACAAGATCTACGCAGATGGTGCCGCTGTCACACGTTTGCGGGCTTCACGGAGCGTGTAAACTGCGCATGCTCCTTGTCCTTGCCAAAAAACCACGCCCGCGTGATGACGTCAGACTGCGACGAGCGGGAGCGGTACTGCTGCATGTTGTGAAAACACGTTTGTTCCTTACTGTATTACTAACAGTAGTACTTTGTACATGTCGTTTTTAATATATGATTTTTAACGTTCTGATGTTTAATTCGGTGTAATTTTTTTTTCTATAATAGCGACCATGTGCAGATAGTTTTGATTTTAACTGAAAGTTTTAAGGGTCCCACAGGTTGTTTATTAATTTGTGAAAGATTGGTTTAGCGCCATGAGCAGGTTAAGATCTGCAGTGCAGAAGGGGAAGAGAGCGGCTCTAGAAAACACAGAGGTGATCAAATCCAGCAATAAGAAGAAATCAAAGTCTGCCATTAAAGAAGGTGAGTGGTCCTCTGTGTGCAATTGAGAAACGTTATAAATCAAGGCAACTCGATGTTTGCCTTTAAAATGTTATAATGTTTAAGTTTGATTTCTTATTCCCACCAGAGGAACCATCTGAAACTGAACCGTCCTCCTCATCATACCACTTTTTCCATGATCCAACTGAAATCCCTCTTTTCCGCTCTCACCTTCTTCAGTGGTATGATCAGAATAAGAGAGAGCTTCCCTGGAGGACACTGGTAAAAGCATCTAATATTCTTAATTAGTAAATAACCTAATCTAACAGACTGTACATAGTTTTTGTCACGTGACTATGAGATGCTCATTGGAAGCGATTGGAAGTGATCGGCATTTCAATGCTAGTTTTTTTTTTTTTTTTTTTTTTTTTGAAATAGCTAGAAGAAGTGCAAAGGATTGCAACAGAACATCCTGTACATCTTGTACGCCATCTTTGAACATTTTGAGATCTTTTAAGGACAAATTGGAGGGTTTGTTTAAAATTTTTTTTTTTTTTTTTTTTTTTTGCATGTTAAAGCGCATTTAATGTATTGCAGGAAGAAAATGTTTTATTGTAGGCCTGAAAATATGAATCATACTGGTAAATTAAATTGTCTATATAAAACCACATAAATTATTTAGTTAGCAGGGAATTATTAGCAGGGAAAATGTTGACTGTGGGGTTAAGTGTGTTAGTTATGCTTGAGGGTTATTTGTGTCAGTGGCTTAACTAATGACTATTACAAACACTGTTACAAAATTGTTTAATTGCATTCAATGCAAATAAGACTTTGAAATGAGATCAGTCTTTTGTGTGTATGTGTGTCTCTGTGTGTGTTGTAATCCATACAGGCTATGACAGAATCAGGAGTTAATATCAGGACATATGGAGGTATGAAAAAGTGTTTTAATGTCATGATCATCATAACCTAAATCCTTTTTTTTTTAATGTAAATTTATTTATTTTATTAAAAAAAAAATTCTCATGCCGTCCTCAGTGTGGGTCTCAGAGATCATGTTACAGCAGACCCAAGTTGCCACAGTGATAGACTACTATAACAGATGGATGAAGGTAGGCAAGCTGTTTGACATCTACTCTCACAGTACCTCAGGAATGCCACATTTTATGCTGTTTCTGCATCTTTATTTTTAGAGATGGCCAACTGTGGAAAAACTTGCTGCAGCTACACTGGAGGTGATAGTTAAATCCATAGACATACACAAAATAAAAAGACAGAGACATAGTGAGCATCTGACAGCAGTGTATTATTGTCTCCCTGCAGGAAGTGAACCAAATGTGGGCGGGTCTTGGATACTACTCTCGAGGACGCAGGCTGCACGAAGGTGCTCAGAAAGTAGGTTTAAACATAGTAATGCAGAATTTAGATGCAATTTAGATGTTTGCTTTCATATATTTGTGTAATCTGCACATATTAAAAGATGTTGAATCTTACAATAGGTAGTATCAGAACTGGATGGACAGATGCCAAAGACCACAGCAGGACTACTAAAACAGCTGCCTGGTGTTGGACGTTACACCGCCGGCGCAATCAGTTCTATAGCACTTGGACAGGTAAATTTGTTTTGTTGATACATTTGATTAGGCCCATGTTCTTAAAGAAATGGTTCACCAAAAAATTGCTGAAATTTACTCGCCCTCAAGCTGTCAAAGATGTTGATGAGTTTGATGAGAAATTTAGCATTTCATCACTTGCTCACCAATGGCTCCTTTGCATTGAATGGGTGCCATCAGAATGAAAGCCCAAAAAGCTGATAAAAAATCACAATGATCCACAAGTGATTCACACAACTCCAGTCCATAAATTAACATCTTGTGAAGTGAAAAGCTGCATGTTTGTAAGAAACAAATCCATCATGAAGACATTTTTTAACTTCAAGCTGTTGTCCTCTCACTTGATAAACCACATATTAGTTTAGAACTGTTTTGGACTGTTTTCACTTGTAAAGTGTGCCTCATTTGTGCATATTTTTCTCCTGACTCGGATGACTTTTTTCACTGGAGAAAACAATATTTTGTATAGAGGAAGTTAAAAGCATCTTAATGATGGATTTGTTTCTTTCAAACACACAGCTTTTTTCTTCAAGACATTAATTGATGGACTGGATTTGTGTGGATTACTTGTGAATTATGTAATGTTTTTATCAGCTCTCATTCTGGCACCCATTCACTGCAGAGGATCCATTGGTGAGTAACTTAGGTAATGCTAAATAAAAAAAATCTCATTTACATCTTAAAGATCCTATCTTTGGGGAACTCCTACTCCTTTAATAGAATTAATTTACTTGTGTGCTCCACTAATAGCGCAGCACAGATCAGTTTGGGCAGCATTGCATTGTCGGGATATTAAACACTGTGAATATTTAGCAGTAAATGCTGTTTATTTATTTGATGCAATGATGTTTGTTGTTCTCCAGGTGACAGGTGCAGTTGATGGAAACGTCATTCGAGTTCTTTGTCGCGTTCGAGCCATTGGTGCAGACAGCACCAGTCCTGCTGTAACAGATGCTTTGTGGTACTGAAAGATCCATCAAGTTTATGTACTGTTAAGCAAATTTAGATCTAAGTTGTAAAATGTTGGATTTAATTGTGACCTTTATTGGTCTATTTCAGGAAAATTACTGATACACTTGTTGACCCAGAGAGACCCGGAGACTTTAATCAGGCTATGATGGAATTAGGGGCCAGAGTCTGCACCCCAAAATCCCCTCTGTGCGGCCAGTGTCCCGTTCAAACCCACTGTCATGCCTTTAGGAAGGTACTGCTGAGCAGCTCTCACCAAAACGCTTCCTTGTAAAACTGTCAAATGACTTATTATATATCAGATTTTATATCTTTTATACTGTAGGTGAGCATTAAACAAGAGATTGACTCCAAAAGACTTCTAAGTAAACTTGTCTCAAAGCTCAACACCTCAGTTCCTGACATAGAGAATTGTTGTAAGTTGTAAAGTCCTCTGTTAATCACGAAATATTCTCTTTTTATCCATACATCAGATCTATAAATCAAAAGCAGTGTCTAATGTACATTCACATTCTCTGACAGTGGCTGCTGGCAGCTGTGACTTGTGTCTATCAGAGGACTGGGACCCTCAGCTGGGGGTGCAGAATTACCCAAGAAAGCCTGTTAAAAAAGCTCCACGTGTGGAGCAAACCTTAACCTGTATAGTGGAACGTCAGCAAGCTGGAGAAGAGATGGAGTATTTTCTCACTCAAAGACCAAGCAAAGGTGAAACAATAGTTTTGACTGGGTGAATGAGAAAAAGATGAACGACTTCTAGAAAATATCATGAAAAAATATGATTTTGGATTACATGGATGTCTTGCAGGACTCTTGGCAGGGATGTGGGAGCTACCCAGCATGCTCTTGGAGGCTGACACCTCTGAGAATAAATATAAAGGCTTGATATGTGATATGATGCAAAAACTGCTGGAAAAATCTCTAGACGCTAACTCAGTGCAGTTTGTGGGAGAGGTGGGTGTTTTCCCCAAAACGTATCATCTTGGGTTTAGAATAATCCAAATTTACTCAATATTTGATTTGCATCTTCGGCGATGATGTGCACGTTTGGTTACAATGCATGTGTTTGATATTCATTCATGTCTTTCATGTTCTCTGTCAGGTGGTGCATATTTTCTCCCACATCCATCAAACCTATATAGTCTTTTCCGTGCATGTGTCTGACTGGTCAGAAGGAGAGCAAGAGCAGAAGACCTGTTGGCTCACTAAATCTGCTCTGAAGGAGGCGGCTGTATCCACTGGGGTTAAAAAGGTTGTGTATATTTTCATGGGTTTCACAGCAAAGCCAAACTAACCTTAAAACTACAAAAAAATTGTTTGGGTGTACAAAAAATCTTGTGTGTACAAGAAACGCATATTTTTGGAAAGACTTTTTTAAAACCATGTTGTTACTGTCATTCACATGTATGTAAAGATCTTGTATTTTCAATTACACAGATTATGAAGCTCTATGAATCTTCAAGCAAGGTGGACAGCAAGGTAAGTGTTCCTGAGTTTGCATGTGCTTCATATTTTGCACTGTTTGGTGTTTTTGAGTTATTTTCATTTTTCATATCTTACTGATATTAAAATTCTGTTTTTGCCCTATCCTAACATTTCACACTTTTTCAGGAAAAGAAGAGAAAACCCAGCCCTGAGAAACGGTCAAACAAAATAAAAAAGCCTAAGGGTGCTGTTACCAACGAAGGACCCAAACAACTCTACCTCAGTAAATTCTTTTCTACCTCTAAGACAAAGGCCAAAAGCCAAAACTGTTGACAAAAGCCTGTCTGTATATTAAGGTTTTACGATTTTGATATGGTCAATGTGTAGTCATCGTGTAAATTTGCTATGTTAAGAGTGTCACATATTACCTACAGCTTTAAAGTTTTATTTTTTAGAGGGATAGTTGTGTTTTTAAATAAATAATAAATGTATAATAAGCCTGATAAAGTCAAGTCACCTTTATTTATATAGCGCTTTTAACAATACAGATTGTGTCAAAGCAACTGAACAGCATTAATTAGGAAAATAGTGTGTCAATAATGCAAAATGACAATAGTAAACACTAATTTTTCAGTTAAAGGCAGTTCATCATTGAATTCAGCGATGTCATCATCCAGCTCAGTTCAGTCTAAATAGTATCTTTGCAATCATTTGCAATCAAATCAACGATATCGCTGGAAATGAAGTGTACCCAACTAAGCAAGCCAGAGGCGACAGCGGCAAGGAACCGTCTATTTGTTTAAATTTCAGATTAATGTGTCTGTTTTCTCAGCTCCAGTGGGACTTTTAAATGTGAAATGTGAGTTATGAAAACTGGGTGCAGTCCAAAGTTTTTCTTCCAATAATTCTGTGCACTTCTGCATAACAACTGATAACACCCGATTTCCCATGTTACTCAAATAATTTTGTGTGAAGTTTAAAGTTCCTATCTGACCGTGCGACTGACTGAACTCTTCCACACAGTGCGATACACCTGTACTTTTCCTCAGGTAAGTTCACCGGTCAATTTATGTTGATTGCGAACGTTTGTCTAAATGTGAAATAATCCCTATACGGATAAGAAGACAATTGCAGTCAGATAATAAAAATATCCCATGTACGTTAAATTTCTTGTCAATAAGTTGAACGCCTTGTCATTAAAATGAAGTTGCAATAATTACAAGAGCAGCCTGCATAGGGAGAAGGTATCCCTCAAGGACAAGACCGCAAATCTACTTCCTTAAGGTATGCAACCCTTCGCATTTTTTGTATATAATGTATTATTAAGAACACACAAACACGGGATATATTAGTCCTCTTTATACATGTTTTACCCTCTTCTGCTGAATGCTAGTCTAGTCTTTTTTATGATAAAGCATAGGCTAGTCCTCTATGGAATCAGCATGGCAGAGAGTGGAATCCATGCACCGCTGGATTCTGGAGAATGGGGGTATGCTTTTTTTCGTGTTGTATAAGCATGATTTATTTTACACCTTGTATTTTACTGTACTATCTAGAGAAACGTTACATCATAAATTATGAATATAATAATCTATAGAATGCACTTTTATGCAAAACTCCTTGTGTTTTCTGTCATGGCATTTCAGATACGCGGACGGACCCATGGCTTCTAATCTACTCTCCTGTACCAATCATCTGTATGTTTTTGTGCTATCTTGGTATTATTTGGATTGGACCCAAGCTTATGAAACACACGGAACCAGTGAACCTAAAAGCAGTGCTTATTGTATACAACTTTGCCATGGTCGGTTTGTCGATTTACATGTTCCATGAGGTACATTTTGTATTTCACACATACATACTCTAGTTAAGTCCAATATAGGTGCATACTATTTCAAGGTCTTACGTTAAAATAACCTAGACATCAAATCTGAAATCTGTTTTACTTTCCACAGTTCTTGGTCACATCTTGGCTGGCAGACTACAGTTATCTGTGTCAACCTGTGGACTACAGCCCCAGTATTCTAGGAATGATGGTGATTACATCTCTCTCATTTTCTGTTTAGCTGCCTAGTGTTCTTTGCTAATAATCAGTAATTCCTGTTTTCCAAATCATAATCAAATTTACCTATGATGTTATCGTTATTTTTAGATTTCCAGTAAAGATGCATTGGTTACCTAATTATTACTGTATCTTTTTAGATGGCCAGTGTATGCTGGTGGTTCTTCTTCTCTAAAGTTATTGAGCTTAGTGATACAGTAAGTTTGACTCATTTAAAAAATATGATTGTTGCAGATATTTACACCCGTTTTAGACATACAGTTCAAATAAAGAAGCTTTCCCTCCCAACCTCCTCTCTCAGGTCTTTTTTATCCTAAGAAAAAAGAACAGCCAGCTCACTTTTCTACATGTGTATCATCATGGAACTATGATCTTCAACTGGTGGGCAGGAGTTAAATTTGTGGCGGGAGGTCAATGTAAGAGAGAAACAACAGCCCCAGTATTCTAGGAATGAGGGTGATTACATCTCTCTCATTTTCTGTTTAGCTGCCTAGTGTTCTTTGCTAATAATCAGTCATTCCTGTTTTCCAAACCATAATCAAATTTACCTATGATGTTATCGTTATTTTTAGATTTCCAGTAAAGATGCATTGGTTACCTAATTATTACTGTATCTTTTTAGATGGCCAGTGTATGCTGGTGGTTCTTCTTCTCTAAAGTTATTGAGCTTAGTGATACAGTAAGTTTGACTCATTTAAAAAATATGATTGTTGCAGATATTTACACCCGTTTTAGACATACAGTTCAAATAAAGAAGCTTTCCCTCCCAACCTCCTCTCTCAGGTCTTTTTTATCCTAAGAAAAAAGAACAGCCAGCTCACTTTTCTACATGTGTATCATCATGGAACTATGATCTTCAACTGGTGGGCAGGAGTTAAATTTGTGGCGGGAGGTCAATGTAAGAGAGAAACATTAAATAATTCATATATATTCAGTGACTACAGTTAATATGCACTGTTTCATTATTTTGTGTCTTTTTGCCTATTCATTCAGCATTTTTTATCGGGCTGCTGAACACCTTTGTTCATATAGTGATGTATTCATACTATGGCCTGGCGGCCCTGGGGCCTCACATGCAGAAATATCTTTGGTGGAAGCGCTACCTCACCTCATTACAGCTGGTAAATACACAACACATTGATATTCTGCTCATTTAGTCTTTCACTTTTAGTCTATCAGAGCATTTTGTTTCACAAATTTTTATTCTTTTGTAAATTGCTTCAATACAGATGTCCTGTTAGTAGAAGGCCAGATGATAATTTTTAAAATAAGAATTAAAAAATTAAAAACGGAAACATAACATCAGCGGGACTGTTGAACAACTTCTCTTTACAGGTCCAGTTTGTCTTGCTGACTATCCACACTGGTTACAACCTCTTCACCGAGTGTGATTTTCCTGATTCCATGAATGCAGTTGTGTTTGCATATTGCGTCAGCCTCATTATACTCTTCAGCAACTTTTACTACCAGAGCTACATAACCAGGAAGAGCAAGATATCTTAACATTGGTCCACATGAGCAGAGGCCTCACCCGTCCTTTGATAGACTAATTTGTCCATTGCTGTTCTCACTGCAGTCATTCCTCAGTTAAATTAAGTCTTCGGGACTGAAAATTTGGTGAAACCACTGACCTCATATCTAATTTGGGTTGTAAATGACTTATCCAATAAAGATGGGACATGTCTTATTGCATTTTGGAACCTCAACCAAAATAATTTGAAATGTAAATAAAGTGTAATTTCATTTTAGATAACTTTAAGATGGAACCTTGTGTAAAAACAGCTTTGTACTGTCTTATAAATTGTCTTTATTAACAAAAGTGAAGTGCACTAGATGGCGCTATTTACGTATCTTGACTGCAGCTGCCTCAGACGATGTTCTCGCGCGAATTCTCGCGATTATTATTATCGTCATTATGTCTATAGGTGCGTTCGACTTGAAGCACGGCTACAGACGGCGATCAACTATGGTATGGAAGGCCGTAAAGACAAATACTTATTTTATGGAAGGCCGTAAAGACAAATACTTCTTTAGACGTTATGTGTACAGACGATATAACGCGTGGACGCGTAATTGCGTCTAAACACGTTATTTCGTGTACAGACGTTAATGTTTTGGCCAATGGCAAGGCTGAAGACTTGAAATTTTGCATACAATTAATTAAACATATAATAGTGACATAAATATCTACCTAAGGACATGTCATTAATGAATAATGCATATAAATGTGACGTGTATGGCAAATAGTCAAAACAAACTTTTAAATGCTAAAACGGCTTGCGATAGACGTGCCATGTATGTACCACCATAGTACGTGGTCGCATGTCAGCGCTATCTATGGTCACATGATAATGACGAATGAAGGAGGAGTATAGTATTTCAAAATACAGGCGGCAGAGGAACCATGGTGTTGAGAAATTTTGTGAACAATTGCATGCTAATTTTTCAGGAATGCGCTCACTTGTGTCTAACGGACAATGTGGAAGAGGATACTTTTCAGTCCATAATTTCAAGGCAAGTCATAAGGTACGCGCTGATGGGCGGCATAGGGCACCGCACGCCCACGGATTTAAGTCAAGTCACCCTCATTTATATAGCGCAATACAGGTTGTTTCAAAGCAGCTTTACAGTGATATCAGCAAAAAAAATAAATAATATATTGTCATTGTTCAGCTGTCAGTTCAGTGCTGAATCAGTTATTATTCATTATAATAATTAGGCTAGTTCATATTTCATCTATAAAAGTAGGTTGGTTGTGATGTCAGCTTAGTTCAGTTTCATACAGCAGCGTCAGTACAGTCAGATCAATAATATTGTTGAATGTATAGAGCTTTCAGACACGACTTTACTCTTTCTGTTTTTTTTTAATAATATATTATAGACAATGGTTAGAGGTCTGCAGTGGGCGAGCGGAAGACTCGTTGAATTGGACACTGCGGAAGAAATGATCGCTGTTTGTCCAAATTCATAACATTGGACATACCCAGCCATCATCTGATTAGTTCTGAATAAACGTTTTACTTTACTTAATTACAGTACATCTAAATGCATTTAAATTGAAATGTAAAAATGTTGGGGAGACCAAGAGTTTGGTCTTCTATATTTTAATTTTGGTTAATCATGGGTATCTTTACATTCCTGCGATAGACTGGCCATCTGTTCACCCAAGCACATGGATACAAACAAACTTAAAATTGTTCATATTAATTCCAAATCATACTGATTAAATAATTAACAAATTAATCATTAAACAATCACATTAATCATAATCTTATTAATATAATATAAAACCTGCCTGTGAACAAACACGCCTGCTCTGACCCACACTTACATGCACACAAATATAGAAGAATGCGTTACGCACACTTAAGCACATAGTTGGATACAAACACTTGCACACACAAAAGCAGACATATCATATATGAAATTGTGTCAACATGGTACATACTTCTGTTGAGGTTTTTCAATTCTTTGTTTTTGTACTTCTGTTGGAATGTCTTAATTCTTTAAATTTGTATTTCTGTTGGAGTGAGTGTTTCTTTATTTACATTTATACTTTTGTTGAAGGCTGTTGAAGTGTGGAGCAGTTGAGTGAATGAACAGCACTCTCTTCCACTCTCATTACCCACAACTGTGGTTCCCTTGAGCAAGGCACCTAACCCCCAATTCCTCAGTTTAAACCAGCTCAAATCAGCTGTCATGCTTCAAAACATACGTAACCAGCATATGCTGTTTTTTTTCAACAGGGCACTGCTCCGGGTGTGAGTTCACAGTGTGTGTGTGTGCGTGTGTGTGTGTGTGTGTGGTCAATACTTACTGCTGTGTGTGTGCACTTGGATGGGTGAAATGCAGCATTTCAGAGTATTGGACACCATACTTGGCTACAACGCATCAATTAAATATGAATTCTTTGTGTTATGAGTTCACAAGCATATCAGCTAGTGTGTTCTTTTAAATTTTGAAACCATTCTATTGAAAACAAAACTGTGCAGATAATACAAATGGTTACATCAGAACATTGTACAATCTAAATGAAAATGCATGTACATCTTTGAGGTTGCAGTGCCCAAAATTTATCTGAAAAAAGACTTATGGATAAAAATGGACACTTAACATATTTTAATATGTGTATAAAAAAAAAAAAAAAACATTCCTTCAAAAACCATAGTTGGAAATACAAGAGGCCTTGAAAATTTGTATACATCACCGTATTTGCTTGCTAATTAGCACATTATTAGTAAAGGCGATTTGCAAAGATTCATTAAAAAACCTTATACTCACTTCTTCTGTAGGTGAAGCTGGATCACGAATGATTCGTGTGAAGATAGACGCATTTAGGTAGATCGGGGGCGCATTCCCTTCAGAAACAAACATAATCCACTGCGAGTTCAGCGGCTCAGATGTCGGGAGTAAATGACGACTGCTATGTTCATTATTACATCCAACAACAGAACACCTCAATCGCTTAGGAGTCATTCTTGTCTACATCTGCTCCGGCGGTCAAACAATGGCTGACTGATGACAGCTGACTCAGGGCGGGTCTGAGGTAAGACACCAGTCCAGTCTGTGCTGAAACGCTACTGTCAATCAAACTATCGTGGGAGGGGCCTGACTGTGTGACGTCACACAGACAGGCATCTGAGATCGGCTCGATTTGAGAAAGGGGTAAAGATTTAACGAGATTTTAAAAAAGCACTGTGTGGATCTTTATCATTATAGGGTGGTTGTGTACACACACTGCCAACACACATTTCAGTTCAAACAACTTGTAAAAGTGCATGTAGCATCAAATGACCCCTTTAAAAGAACAAGAGCCTGAAATCATCAGGAGGCTGGTTTGATTGAGTTTTATATAAGATACATGCACTTTATTGACCCCACAGTGAAATCAAGGAATAGCCAAATACGCAAATTCAGTGAGAAAAGGTAATGACGAAATCAGCTGTGTTTTACTTAAACCAAAATGTAATTCCAGCAATAAAATAGCACATTGATCCATTAGCTTGTTGAGGTGGCCGTGGAAAGAGGGCTGAATCAGGATACTGGTATATGAGCCATGCTGTTTGGCACGATTGTGTTTGCTGGCACTGAGCCCTTCATAGTCTGTGGGTGAGGGCATTCTGGGCTCTACTTCAAGAGCAATACACTTTCAGAAGATTTAGGGCTGACATTTGGAGGCATCAGCATGCATGGCTTGTGAGAGTGGATGCCACACCAACACAACCCTAGTCTGCTTCCAGCGTCCTGCAGAGGGGATTTGTGTCAGAGTGATGCCTAGAAATATTGCTCCAATCTGTCTCTGACTGTTTCATCATGAACTGAGAGCTGTCTGCCCTTAACCTCCTGCCATTCTGGGATTCACGCACTGGGCTGAAACATGAGCAAGTCAATATGTCCATCCACAAATAAAAGGTTGCAGTACACT
>NW_015633195.1:21837-36975 GCF_001515625.1 Sinocyclocheilus rhinocerous
GATTTAAGTCAAGTCACCCTCATTTATATAGCGCAATACAGGTTGTTTCAAAGCAGCTTTACAGTGATATCAGCAAAAAAAAAAAATAATATATTGTCATTGTTCAGCTGTCAGTTCAGTGCTGAATCAGTTATTATTCATTATAATAATTAGGCTAGTTCATATTTCATCTATAAAAGTAGGTTGGTTGTGATGTCAGCTTAGTTCAGTTTCATACAGCAGCGTCAGTACAGTCAGATCAATAATATTGTTGAATGTATAGAGCTTTCAGACACGACTTTACTCTTTCTGTTTTTTTTTTATAATATATTATAGACAATGGTTAGAGGTCTGCAGTGGGCGAGCGGAAGACTCGTTGAATTGGACACTGCGGAAGAAATGATCGCTGTTGTGCAAATTCATAACATTGGACATACCCAGCCATCATCTGATTAGTTCTGAATAAACGTTTTACTTTACTTAATTACAGTACATCTAAATGCATTTAAATTGAAATGTAAAAATGTTGGGGAGACCAAGAGTTTGGTCTTCTATATTTTAATTTTGGTTAATCATGGGTATCTTTACATTCCTGCGATAGACTGGCCATCTGTTCACCCAAGCACATGGATACAAACAAACTTAAAATTGTTCATATTAATTCCAAATCATACTGATTAAATAGGAACACATACAAACAAGAGTAGACGCAGCAGTGAAGGTAGGAAGGAGAGTGCTGGACTTTCGGCATCAACTTTCGGTTTGCCCCGCCACTCACTTGAAGATTATTTGATTTGAAGATGTTAGAAACAGACGTGATAGTTGTCATGCGGTGAATCTGGCCAATCGTGAAATGGCTGTGTCGTCATCAGCGCTCCTGCAGTCGCTCTGATTTTTGAGCATTAATAAAAAAAATTTTTTAAAAACCTGCGTCAGCTGAGCCAGCCGGCTGTTCTCGAAACGCTATCGCGGTATTTTGATGCCACACGTGACAGTGACATGGCGTCGGCGCCGGTTCAAGTCGGACTAAATTTCTAACCGGCATGCACTGCTTCAAGTCAGCCGCCGCTCGGTCTGCGCAGTGCTGCATGAAGTCGAACGCACCTATTGTCTGTATATTAAGGTTTACGATTTTGATATGGTCAATGTGTAGTCATCATGTAAATTTGCTATGTTAAGAGTGTCACATATTATAACACATATTACCTACAGATGTAATGTTTTATTTTTTAGAGGGATAGTTGTGTTTTTAAATAAATAATAAATGTATAATAAGCCTGATTAAAAAAAGGGCATTAAAAAAATTGGGATCCAGAATAAAATACTTTTAAAAATCTGACCTGATTTCATAACACATTTACACACAAAAAATCTTTCTCTCTACTTCTTCATTTTTTTTTTAGTTTGCAGCATACTTTTAATTTAACAGTATTTAGCCAGACATATAAATTATATTACGTGGTCATGTTCATTTAATTCTCAGCTCCCTGGCTGCGTTCCACTCCACTTTTAGACACGCACTAGCGAACTTCCCTACGCACTTCCCCTCGGGGGAATCCCCGCTGCCATTTTGAAGTGCGTTCCACTTCATGAAGTGGACGAGGGAAGTTTATATGGACAGACCCTCGACCCCTCGATTTTGACCGAGGGAGCGAGTCTGCTTCATATGCACACTTCAGGCCGCTCCATAGACCACAATGCTGCAGATCGCGTTTAATTTATCCCCACCCCAAACACCTCTATAATATATAAATTTTTTTTTTTTTACATTTATAACAGCCTACCTATATACATATAGAATGCTAGCCCCAAACAAATTCATAAGGGAAAAAATTTAAACAATAAACCAACTCCATAGCTGATTCTAAGTGATCAAGTGCTTAGGTTGTTCCTGTTCAGACCGTTCCAAGGGTTCCGCCAGAAGTGGGCACTCGTGCAACGTAATCAATGACGTACATCCGAGTAAACGAGAAAACCATGAAATGCCTTTAGACTGAGATCATGGAAGTGGTGGCTGGAAATTTTGTGTGAAGTCTCTGATGTAACACATCACTGTTAAACAAAACAATTTGCTTGTGCAGGGAAAACTGTTGAATTGACCTGTTTTTAAATGTCTGTCTCATGGGTTGCGTGGACATTTTTCAGTTTTTACACATGGCATACATCATGCCATGTGAATTATTTATTCACTGTGAGCAAATCTAAACATGACATTGGTGAAATCCTACTCTGGAAGTTCTCTGGGTTTTTTCTCTCGATTTTTGGCAATAATTAAAAGCACATGTAATTTTTCACTCTAACTCACAGGTTGCACTCGCAAAACCAGGATCATTGACGTTGTGTACAATGCCTCCAACAATGAGCTTGTGAGAACCAAGACCTTGGTGAAGAACTGCATTGTTCTGGTGGACAGCACACCGTTCAGGCAGTGGTATGAAGCCCACTACGCCATTCCACTGGGCCGCAAGAAAGGGGCAAAGCTGGTAGGCTTTTATTTCCCAGCTCACACTATAAATAGATGAGCATGGCTATCATTAGAAATTGAGCCGTCTCAGCCTCAGAGCGTTCATGGACCCTTGCATGCACATTGCACACAAAATGACAAGCTTTTCAAAACCACAAGCTCCAATGTGTCATCTTTACATGGCTGCTACAATGCAAGCTTTCTGAGGAGTATGTAATGGCATTTGTTGATTTATATTGACATAAGCGACAGAGACATTGGCAATGCAACACAGTTGAGCAGAGTTGAACTTTATGCAATCTAAATAATGCAGGCGCCTAATAGTATCTTAACAGACCTGCAGCGATTTAATTTATGGCAATGCAAATGCAGATTTCGACTTCAAATTGTCAACATTAGATGCAATATGGGTTAATGTGACATCTTAAGCAAGAATAAACCAATGTTGTTTTCTAATTAAACTCTAATATTCAGTTCAGATATACAATTAAAGACCAGGACCTAGTTCCAACAATCTATACAACAGTATGTACAACACCAGAATCTAAACCTTCTTTAAGCTTCTAAGTGCATAAGATCTAATTGGAGATGACTCAGTATTTCGATGAGTTGCCTTTGTAAATTTACATATGCTACTTCATCCCTCAGACTCCAGAAGAGGAGGAGATCTTGAACAAGAAACGGTCAAAGAAGGTTCAGAAAAAGATTGATGAACGCAGGAAGAAGAGCAAGATTAGCAGTTTGCTGGAGGAGCAGTTCCTGCAGGGCAAGCTTCTCTGTGAGTTTTCCACACTTTGAGCCATTCACAATCATCTCCATTTTCCTAAACTGATCAATGAGAGCAAGAGGTTTTTTCAACAGCATTAGCTAGAGGTGACACATTCCCATTTGTCCATTCAATCCATGGTCCAAAGCAAATAAACATTACAGTATGTGTCCTAATCCTTGCTAACTGATTTAGTAATATCACAGGATGATCTCATTTTTATTATCATTTGAGGCATGACCCATTACAACAAAAACAAGACCAAACTGTAGTCTCTTACACTCATTTCTGTTTTTTTTCTGCATTGTACAAAACCAGTTAGACTGGTATCAAAGACAAACCTTTGTTTAATTAGTCAAAGAGTCACAGTGCTTCTGTCTAAGTTTGTTTTTTACTGTTCTACTGTCTCAGCCTGTATTGCGTCCAGGCCCGGCCAGTGTGGCAGAGCTGACGGATACATCTTGGAAGGGAAAGAGCTGGAGTTCTACCTCCGGAAGATCAGAGCCAAGAAAGGCAAATAGACTAAAGCAATATAACCAGAGCTCTACAGTGTGAGCATTTACGGGTGAAAATGATTGTATGAATGTGAAAAATTATTTGGGTTACCAGCGTGAATGATTTCTGACATCTAGTTACTCCCTAACGGCTTAGAAAATTAGTTTTTGGGTGATTAGGACTCACTTCTGTAACTGCACCTTCATGTTACTATTTACTATTAATAACTACTATTTATTGTTTTTTTTCTTTGTTCTATTTATTTTGGTACCTGTCACTTTAGCTCACCTTTTGAGAGTCCAAATTTAACCATAAAAAATTAATCTTGTACATACACGATGACAATAAATTATTGAGTTTTGAATGTGAATCTTTCAGATTCCATGTTTAAAAAAAATAATTGTGTAAAATATGAAATTGTTTCCCCATGCCTGATTGTATAAAACTAAAACTTGCATAAAAATGTAAGTCT
The DNA here is from genome assembly GCF_001515625.1 of Sinocyclocheilus rhinocerous. NCBI lineage: Eukaryota > Metazoa > Chordata > Actinopteri > Cypriniformes > Cyprinidae > Sinocyclocheilus > Sinocyclocheilus rhinocerous. The sequence goes on from NW_015633195.1 coordinate 26,014, forward strand.
TAAATAAGTGCTTCTGAGTGTAGAGCTCTGATTATATGAAACAATAAAATCTACTTTTAGATTGTTGTATTTTTTGTTCTCGTTTGTGTTATTTAATTATTTGAAACTTCACCTAAAAATGTGAGTTCTTAATTTTTTGGTGAACCATCCCTTTAAGTATATGTTATGACAGATTTTCTGAGATGAATGATCCTCATCCTCTCCAAAAGGTGGCAGACTCCCCCTAACAGTGGTCTACAAAAGTGTATTAAATTGAAGTTCCCTTTCGAACAGTCTCTCCTGTTGCATCACAGACGCTTATGGGGAAACTCCTGTTTACTCTGATACTGAAGCCTGATTTGTTCACATTCGTGTACCTTCCCCGCATTTAAGAGCAAATTTCCAGCGATGTTTCAAATGTTGCGCCATGAGTGTGGCTCGTGCAGGGAACCCCTACATAATGTAGATGGGCACGGTGAGTGCGTCACCTGTCTGAGAGAGCATGAGTCTCGCCCTTCTCCGCTCGCGGATCCCCTTCTTTAATGAAAGCGATCCTCCCTGCTCTGCGCTCCCGTTTCCTCTCTCCCTTAGGAGGAAGAAACAGTGAAGCAGCGGGGCTCAAACACCGGCACCCGCTCTGGCCTCCTTGATGAGTGGTACCTGAAGGGATGCCGTCAACATTCCTCCCACCAACGGCTCGCCCTGTTCCTGCCATCTACTTCTACTGCTCTCACCACTGTTGACGGTGTTGAAGAACGAGGTTATAGCAAGCTCCCCCCTCTGGAAGAGGTGGTCACTGAGCATCTATGGCAGGGGTGGTGAACGTCGGTCCTGGAGAGCCGCAGCCCGGTAGAGTTTCGCTTCAACCCTAATCAAACACACCTGAACAAGCTAATCAAGGTCTGAAGGCTTACTACAAAGCTACAGGCAGGTGAGTTTTAATTAGGGTTGGAGCTGAACTCTGCAGGACTGCGGCTCTCCAGGACAGGAGTTCGCCACCCCTGATCTATGCCCTCCCTCCGTTGGCCCTGGGGTTGAAAGCCCATGCTGCGCACCCATCTAAGCCCTGCAAGACTACCTCAGCCCTTGCAAATGGCTTATTCAGCGGCTGGCCAGGCTGGCTCAGCACTTCACACGATGGTGGTGCTCCAAGTATTCCAGGCCAAACCAAGCTGCCTACAGCGACTGACTTGGCTCTGCACACTACTAAGACCACTGCGCAGGTGATCGGCAAGGCAGCGCCACCTTTGGCTAAATCTGACAGAGATCAGGTATGCTGACAAATCTAAAACCACTTGCCATCCGACTTGGAAAGCTATCCCGGATGTGTCAAGTTGGGTTTTAAAAAACATAGAACGAGGCTACTTGCTTCAGTTTGCTTGCAGGCCGTCTCGCTTCAGAGGTATCATTCAAATTTCAGTACGGGACAACGATGCACAAGTTCTCTGGTCCGAAGTTCAAACATTGCTTGCAAAACTAGCCATGAAAATGGCTCCTCTGGCGAACAGCGAGTCGGGCTTTTACAGCCGTTACTTCCTTGTTCCCAAGAAAGATGGCGGGCTCAGAATCATTCTCGATCTCAGGCATCTGAAATGCTCCCTAATGAGACGGTCATTCAAGATGTTGTCTTTGAAACATCCTTGTGCAAATATGACGTGAGGACTGGTTTCTATCAGTGGATCTGAAAGACGCTTACTTTTAAATCCAGATAGCCCCCCATCAGGATTCATATTCGAGGGAGTGGCCTATCAGTATATAGTCCTGCCATTCGGACTGTCTCTGACCCCATGCACTTTTACAAAGTGCATAGACGCAGCTCTTTCCACACTGAGACAGATGGGAATCCACATTCTGAATTACCTTGACGATTGGCTGGGCTTAGCCAGATCAGAACGGGAACTCATCGCACACAGGTCGCTGCAGCTCAGCCACCTGGAGCGGCTTGGGTTGAGAATCAATTTAGCCAAGAGCTTTTTGTCTCCCAGCCAGCGAGTGGTCTTTCTGGGGACAGTTATCGATTCTGTCCGGATCCAGGGAAAGGATTACTCCAGAACGCTCCCTGACTATTCAGAGGCTTGTGGCATCTTTCAAACTGGGGACTTCACGCTTGGTGCCTGGGACATGTTTTCATCTCAGGGTAACCCACCGCTGCCTCAGAGCTGTGGCCCCTTGGAAAAACTCCTTGCCACATCCCGGTCCGTTAAGACAACATGACTGTGGTAGCCTTTATCAATCACCAAGGCAGTCTCAGGTCACGCTCCCTTCACATGTTGGCTTGATGCCTCCTTTTATGGGCACAAGGCAAACTCCGCTCACTGAGAGCAGTTCATGTGCTGGGCAGACTGAACCAAGGGGCAGACATGCTGTCCAGGGACAATGTGGCTCCAGGAGAATGGAGGCTACATCCCCAAACAGTTCAAATGATCTGGTCTGTCTTCGGCAGGGCAGAGGTGGACCTCTTCGCCTCAGAAGACAACTTACACTGCCCAATTTATTTTCGAAGCAGTGAGATGCCCTGGCCCACGATTGACCCAGCACTCGCCTGTATGCCTTCCCCCCATTTGCCCTGCTTCCTCAGGTCATCAGACGGGCCAGGGAAGTCAGATGCTCAGTCCTCTTGGTGGCCCCACTCTGGATGAATCGGATGTAGTTCCCCGAGTTGATCCAGCTGCTATCGGCAGCCCCTTGGCTGATACCACGGAGGAAGGACCTGAGGAAGGCCGATACCACTGAGGAAGGGCTATTGCAAGCGAAGGGCATGATTTGGCATCCCTAGCCAGAGCTGTGGAGCCTTCATGTTTGGCCCCTCGACGGGAGCCTTTGCAGCTCCCCTTGAGTGTAACTAATACCATTTTAGAGGCTAGAGCTCAGTCTACAAGACGTCTTTACAACATTAAATGGTCAGTCTTTTCTGACTAGTGTGCAGCACGGAACCAGGACTCGTCATCATGCGACGTGTTTGAATTGGAGATTGAATCTGCCTCTCCCTCATACTGTGCCCACTTGGGACTTATCTATAGTCCTCAGGACCCTGCGAGGTCCTCCCTTTGAGCCGCTCCAGTCGGCTGACTTGCAGCCCCTGTCGCTTAAGAGTGCCCTCCTTCTGGCTTTAGCATCAAGTGTAGTAAGCGAGTGGGTGACCTGCAAGCACTGTCAGTCAGTGCTTCCTGTCTTCCTGTCCCAAGACACGGCTATGTACTAAAAGTGCTTTCCACTCCATTCAGAGCACAAGTCATCACCCACCTAGCACTCCCCAATTCAGAAGGTGAGCAGGGTCCTAATCCACTCTGCCCGGCTCGGGCTCTTATAGTGTATGTTGAATGCTCTGGCCTGTTTAGGCACTCAGAGCAGCTCTTTGTATGCTTCGGAGGCTGTTTTAAAGGGCTGCCGGTTACGAAGTATCTCACTGGATAGTCGATGCTATAGCCCTGGCTTACGCCTCAGCGGGCTTGCAGTGTCCTATAGGTGTGAGGGCCCACTCCACCAGAGGAATGGCCTCCTCTTGGGCTTGGTCCAGCGGGATTTCTATTGGTGATGGCCACCGGCTGGTCATCGCCGTCTACCTTCACTAGATTTTATAACTTGAACGTCCCTGCCTTGCAGCCACGGATCTTGTCCACTTAATTCTACCTAATCCCCTTTGTAAGTGGAGAGGGTTATGTTATGTAGTCTTCAGCCTAAGCAGATTGGGTCTTATTATTGGCTCATGCTTACAGGAGCCCTCAGTACGGGTCCCCTTTTTAAGTGGAGTAAGTGGAGAGGGTTATGTTATGCAGTCCTCAGCCTAAGCGCCTTGGGTCTCATTATTGGCTCATGCTTACAGGAGCCCTCAGTACAGGTGCTCTGGGGCTGGGCTCACAGAGCGTCTTCATTCTGCACTTGCTTATAGCATGGCACTATTGGATGCGTTCCCCATAAGCGACGCAACGGGTGAGACCATTCGAAATGGAACTAACGTAACCTCGGTTCCCTGAGATAAGGGAGCGAGTGTTGCATACGCTGCTGCGCTATAAGGCTTCACTCGAATCGATGACTGTCACTTCAGTCAAAAGATTCTGACGAAATCACGCTCCTTCCCTTTTGGTGGGTTGCAGTGCCATTGATTTGTGCAGTTACACGAAAGTGAACAAGGCAGGCTTCAGAATCAGAGTAAACAGGAGTTTCCCCATAAGCGTCAGCGACGCAATGCTCGTTCCCTTGTCTCAGGGAACCAAGGTTACATTAGTAACCGGAGCGTTTTTTCCTGCTCAGTAAATTATATGGCTGAGATTAGTTCGAATATACTTTAAAAAAGTCAAGTGAACATGCAAATCATTTGCAAAATGTCTTGCAATTTGATTCCCCAGTATATTTCATAGTGTTTAAACGGAATTTAATGATATTTGAGTCTGAGTAACACCATATTTATTTAGTTAAACAGTCAACATAATTACCACATCTAAAATGCACAATGATGAGCATTAGACTGCAATATTCAAGACTCATTTATTTTCAGAGATTTAGAGATTGACAATTATTAAAATTAAACAAACTGTACATTTTATACATACGTTGAAAGTGTGGTAGATATTAAAGCCATCAACCATTATAAAATAAAGAACTCTGTCATTTGGTTGTCATCATCCCAGATAAACAAAGCAATACAAACATTTGCAAACATTCACTGACAAAACACAGCAACACTAAATAATTGTATCCAACACAAAAGCCAACAAATCAGAAAAAGAGCTCTGAGAGGGAAATGTGGAACTAATCACTGATGAGCTGTGGTGGTTCTGAAGTTTCTATCAAACCGTTCCAAAGTCACAATTGGATCTGTGCTGACCAGCTGGATTTATTAAGACTAGTGATGCTGTGATGACGACAAAGGAGTATCTCATGAGACTTTGAACATATCTTTCAAAATACTGTGAAAAAAACGCAATTTCATAACATCCCACAAATAAACACTCCACAACACAAACCCCTCATTATTTAACCTTCGTTGTCATGGAATAGCAGCTTTTCGGCTAGTAAAGGAAGTAGATATTTCAGTCCAATGAAGTGATCCAACCATGCATTTTAGGGAAATCAAACTAAAAAAATGTGAATTTTGAGAAAAAATGTAAACTCTTGACAGGTTGAAACTGCATAGACGAAAGAAAATAATTTTAAAAAGTGTTTGGTCTGAAAGAAGACAATTGTGTTGATGGACGACAAGGTAAGCTGGTCCTATGTCTCTGTGTACACTGATGACATTTGGCTCAAGCTGCGATCGAAGCCACCCACCTGAAAGAAAACACTCTCCTCTGTTCCCGGTGAGAACTGGCAACCTGATCCTATGATGTCCGACACCAAGCTGAAACCTTTGCATTATGGAAAAAAGGATCATATAATTATGCTACTATTGTACCCCCTTGTTGGGTAGATAAGGTGGTTGTCTCTTTGAGGGTACTGCCCAATTTTTGCAGATTTGAAATACACTTACACTAGGGCAGTGAAACGAGACAAACTGATCGGTAATATGGGAAAGAAAAAATTGTCAAGACGACTACCAGCCAGATCAGTTTCTAACCATGTTGCTTATTACTGGTGATGTTGTCCTATCCTAAAGCTACAGTGCCCCAAATTGACAACTGACAATATCAGTTGTACTTAATTTTAGTGTGAGATTAATTAATAATAAATGGATTTGTGTAGGTAAAGGTGTAGTCACATTTACCGTTGTTCTGCGAGTTTTAAATCTCACAATTTCCCGTCAGGGCAAAAGTTGAAACAAAGCTTTGTGAAGTCAGCTTAATTATTGGTTCTGTCGCTGATTCATTATTTTATTTTATTTTTTAAAACATAATAGACACTGTAGACATTATTTCAGTGATTTTTTTTTAGTGCCAATACACAACTTAAATTGCTTTTGGAAAAAAATGAATCAAGCTCGGTGGAGTGGGGTATGAGTGGTTATGAACGAATGAATGAAACGAATTTGTCCGTGTTTCACTCCATCTCGAATCGCGCTTGCGGAAAGCACTTGAGAAACAGTGTCTCTTCCGCAGCTCGGTATGCTTTCAACTCGTTTTTTTTAAGTCTCGAGCAAGACTGTACGACATTCACATTACATGATTTGACTGATTTTTACGTAGAATGCATTTTAGGGAAATCAAACTAAAAAAATGTGAATTTTGAGAAAAAATGTAAACTCTTGACAGGTTGAAACTGCATAGACGAAAGAAAATAATTTTAAAAAGTGTTTGGTCTGAAAGAAGACAATTGTGTTGATGGACGACAAGGTAAGCTGGTCCTATGTCTCTGTGTACACTGATGACATTTGGCTCAAGCTGCGATCGAAGCCACCCACCTGAAAGAAAACACTCTCCTCTGTTCCCGGTGAGAACTGGCAACCTGATCCTATGATGTCCGACACCAAGCTGAAACCTTTGCATTATGGAAAAAAGGATCATATAATTATGCTACTATTGTACCCCCTTGTTGGGTAGATAAGGTGGTTGTCTCTTTGAGGGTACTGCCCAATTTTTGCAGATTTGAAATACACTTACACTAGGGCAGTGAAACAAGACAAACTGATCGGTAATATGGGAAAGAAAAAATTGTCAAGACGACTACCAGCCAGATCAGTTTCTAACCATGTTGCTTATTACTGGTGATGTTGTCCTATCCTAAAGCTACAGTGCCCCAAATTGACAACTGACAATATCAGTTGTACTTAATTTTAGTGTGAGATTAATTAATAATAAATGGATTTGTGTAGGTAAAGGTGTAGTCACATTTACCGTTGTTCTGCGAGTTTTAAATCTCACAATTTCCCGTCAGGGCAAAAGTTGAAACAAAGCTTTGTGAAGTCAGCTTAATTATTGGTTCTGTCGCTGATTCATTATTTTATTTTATTTTTTAAAACATAATAGACACTGTAGACATTATTTCAGTGATTTTTTTTTAGTGCCAATACACAACTTAAATTGCTTTTGGAAAAAAATGAATCAAGCTCGGTGGAGTGGGGTATGAGTGGTTATGAACGAATGAATGAAACGAATTTGTCCGTGTTTCACTCCATCTCGAATCGCGCTTGCGGAAAGCACTTGAGAAACAGTGTCTCTTCCGCAGCTCGGTATGCTTTCCACTCTTTTTTTTTTTGTCTCGAGCAAGAGACTGTATGACTTTGACGTTACATGATTTGACTGATTTTTACGTAGAAAGGGCAACAGCGCACCGCATTAAAAGAAATGATCATTCATGTTTTCATAACCGCCGGCCAAATTCAAAAACGAAATTAAAATTAAATCATTTTTGAGAGCAAGGGGGCCCCCTGGTGTTTCGGGGGCCCTACGCAGCTTGCGTATTTTGCGTATAGGGAGGATCGGCTCTGCCCAAGTTCACCAAAATTTCACTAATATGACTGCAGTTTAAGAGGGCATTTGTGTACCTGTGGAAGGGGTGCTGGTGGAACAGCTCATGTGGAAGCCGTTGTGTGGGTTTGTGTTGAAGCTGTGGGACTCTGCAGGTTGATGGCCACCACTGATGGACTGGTCCATTCTGTAGCCGTCGCCAAAATGGAAGCAGCTCTGAAAGTTGCCACGGTAATCTGTGCACACATACCCAAACAAAGTAAAAACATCAGAATTGAAATGCCATTTAAATGTGGCCTTTTTTCTATATGTTCAAAACTTAAAATAGCTATTTAGCAATGGCAAGAACCACAGAAATCGTGTATTCCAGTTTGTATTTCTATTTTTGAACTATTCCCTTGTTTCTCAGAGTTTGCTTCCAGAAGTGTTCAACAAGTAGTCTCTCTCAGATGGGGGTCTTAGATTTGAGGAGGTACACACATGTACATCTGTGTCCTGACAAGGAAGTTGAGCATTTTGCCTTCACAGCAGTTCTTTTGACAGACAGCTTAGCTGTTTTGGACTGGGGGATTTTAAAACACACACCAGTTCTCATACTATCTGACTCTCTCTGACATGAAAACCCAGGTGCTGACATTAAACATATGTGTCATATGTGATATGGAAATTTCTAAGGCCTCTAAAATATCAAAACTTTGCAGAAAAAGCTGTTGTAAAAAAAAACGTTCTACATCTACTTGTACATTTGAATAAAGTAAACATAAGAATAGAATTATATTGTTAGTAACATTTCAAGATGAACTCTTACTGGACTGAAGCAACTTAGGTTTACTTGATTATCCATACATCATTTTTTTCCCAAGTTAAAATGTGAGTATCAAATATGATACATCATACTTTTGAGGAACATTCATTGGTTCATCTCTTAATCATCAATGTATTGAACTGCATGATATGCTTTGACATATCATGACAACTGATTTTTTGGGCCTCTGAATAAAACGGAAATGTTTTTTTCCTCCTTGAGTATGAGCTCCACATATCCTATATACCATACAGTATGAACCATGAAGCCTGATGTATCAAATATGATACTTGCTTGTTTGTTTTTAAAATAAAAAATCATATTTTTGGCAAATATAAAAGCCTTTTCACACCAAAATTGAAATGAATAAGCCTCAGGCTGAAGGGAAAGTAAATTTACGTCCGTACAGTAGAATGCAGAAGAAGAAATTTCAACACACTTCAGCAATAAAAAAAGACACACAAATGTTTGTCTAGAGTAATTTTAGGTCCTCTATGCCCCGCCTCTCTCAAATGCTTCGTTTTCTACAAAGCCCCCTCCTTTGACAAGCGCAGTCTGCTCTGATTGGCCAGCTGACCCAGTGCATTGTGATTGGCCGAACACCACAAGCACGCGTCGGAAATGTAACGCCCCTTACCATAATCGCGAGCGTCAGCTTTCAAAGTAAATATCAAGACAGTTAATAATGTAGTTAGTTTTATCATCAGTTCAAGCCCGAAAGGGCAACAGAGTCGTGTGACAACCGCGGCTTGTGTACTGCATCATCACTGTGTCTAAGACAGCTGACGTGCTATGATTTCTGACAGGCAGTTCACTCTCCTGTGATGTGACCCTGTTCCCCCTCACACACACACACACACTCTCACACACACACACTCACACACACGACACGTTACTCTGTGCTGCGCAAAACTCCGCATTTGAACAGTCAATAGCAAATACTTAAACCATACATAGACGGAATGAGGGTTGTCCCCCCTAAAAATATGATTAAAAACCACACAGTGTATTGTAAATAACAATGTTTTATACTTTAAATAATTGTGTAAGTAGTAAAACAACACAAACGGGGCAAAAATGTGTTTTAAGTTTAGAAACATTTTGAGTTTCCCCCTCCCTTGCCGCACAGTGCTTTGGTCCAAATGCCTGCTTTCCTCTTTTACATCACCTACACACACACACACACACACGAGTCCGGTGAGAGAGAACAAAGTCAATAGTTGTGGAACTCCAGTAAAGTAAGGCTGTCAAGGCTATTTTATTCACTTAAACATCAGATGAAGTGATTATCTCTTTTATTCTCTTGATTCTCTTTAATACAGATGATGCCAATGTATTTTTCGATGAGTTGCTATATTAGCAATAATAACTGACTGAAAGGGTTGCCAGGTTTTCATAACAAAACCGTTTCGAGGGGTTCCCCCAGTAAAAATCGCATTCTGGGGGCTAAAATAAACTTATTGGGGATGCTTCAATCCGCGGACATGAAAAACAACCCGCGGCAACAGTGATAAAGTAGCCCAATCACACGGGAAAACCGCGGACTTGGCAACACTGTGACGGATAGTAATGTCTACAACGGACACGACCTCTGTCGCGGTGCGACCACAACAGCTAATTTATCACGCCCTCCCTGCTGCAGTAATAGTAAGGCTTTCCTCTGTGTATACATATCCTTACAAGTACAATTTTAGCTGGATTATTTGTGTCCCCTTCAAAAATTGCTCTTGAGAAATTTTATGTTTATTGTCCCCCCCAACTGTTAGATGAAATTTACGCCCATATATACAGTGTTGGGGAGCAACTAGTAACATGTAACGGCTTTACGTAATTTAATTACAAAATAAATGTAACTGTAATCAGTTACAGTTACTAAGAAAAAATGTGTAATTAAATTACAGTTACTTATGAAAATGTTAATGATTACAAAGGGGATTACATTTGAATATTTACACACATCCACATACAGATTTAATTGATTTCTTTCCCAAATTTCACTGATTACGCTGAGACATACGGCCCTATAATTTCCGTGATGCAAAAAAGACAGACTGGTTCGTAGAATCCAGTCATAAAAACGGAATTCCTATAGCCTAAAGCCCCGTTCACACTACAAGCGACACGCAACAGCAAAGCGACACAATCCCATTCATTTCAATGGAGAGCTGGCGATTTCCGGCGACAGACACGACAGCGGCCGTTGGCGACCGGATGGGGCGTGTCAATATAATTGAATCAAAACGCGATATGGACTAGTGTCTGTGAATATTAAGCCGCAAAAAGACAATAAACCTATATGAATCCTGCACATTCTGCGTGTCTGTGGAAATCAGGCGCGGACTGGCCATTGGAAGAACCGAGACATTCCGGTGGCCTGCCAGCCGATTTTGCCCGCTATTTTAATATTACTATTGTATAGTTGCCTGCCGAATGTACTAAAGCGATTATTTCCATAGTACACAATAGGACACATGCTTTTTAGATAACCGTATTTGAGTTGATGTATAGGCTTTTATTTATTATTATTTTTTAATTAACTATTTTTTTTCAAATCATTGTTAGATGCAATGTTTCCTGTAGTTATGCAAAGATTTGGTTTCAAAAACAGTATCAGTAAACTATTTCTTATGATTTTAAATCTGCATTGAACTTCAGATCAATCTCAAAGTAAAAGGCGGTACTAAATCTGATTTTGTGGTGGATGTGTTCAAATTTGATCATCTTAATTCAAGTGATGAAGGATTTTGAAAGTCTGACAGTCAAGTCACCTTTATTTATATAGCGCTTTTAAAAATACAGATTGTGTCAAAGCAACTGAACAGCATTAATTAGGAAAAT
>NW_015633195.1:37267-61444 GCF_001515625.1 Sinocyclocheilus rhinocerous
TTAACCCTGCATGGTGTAAATGTTTGAAAATGATTAACAGTTGCAAATAAACATTCATTAGAAATTTAGAAAAGTAATCAAAAGTAATCAGTTACATTAATAAAGTAACTGAAAAAGTTACACTACTATTACACTTTAAATATGGCAACTTGTAATCTGTAACCTATTACATTTCTAAAGTAACCGTCCCAACACTGTGTACACTCACCGGCCACTTTATTAGGTACACCTGTTCAATTGCTAAAGGAAGTGCTGAACTTTTAATGTGTGTGAAGACTACCACCCAATAAAATCAGAGCAAACAAACAGAAGTTCTCATACCCTCACTTGAAGGCAGGTTGTGGAAGGTGGTGTAGGGTTTATGGTGAGTGTGGAGGTGTTGCTGGCTGAAAGAGGAGTTCTGTTGCTTCTCTAGTGTTGGTGGAGGAGATGTAGCGGCCTTCAGCAGATTGATCCCTGTAGACAGCAAAGCTCCAGACAACCTGGAAGAGAGAAAGTGAGCATTAACTATTAAGATTAATGGTTGAAGATAAACAGTAAAATTTCACATAGAGTATATAATTTATAGTCCTGTGAATATTACTTTATAGCAACTTTATAGCCTCACCCCATCCTACCTTTAACCCTGAAAAAGATCTGAGAGGATTACCTCAGAAAAAGAGTCACATAGCCTAAAGTGAAACATTATTTATTTTTTATTTTTTTATTTATTCTAACATGCTTTATCCTTTTCCAATTCTTGTTATAATGGAAAGTCATGAGCCTGGTTTTGATTGAGTACAAGCCTGTTCTTTACTCCAGATGCCACTTATACATAACATGTCCCTGACTTACTGTACACTGATGGCTTTGGGGAAGTTATGATAGCTTGCTCATGCTTGCACACAATGGAACAAATAAAGGCTTTGTTAGTGCCATTAGATGCAGCTGTCACAAGCAAGTCTTCAAATATGCAAAACCAAGTTCCAGCGAGACGTGGAGTGCCAACCCAACGGCCCTGTGAAGTTGTTCCTGCCCCCTAAGTCAAGGCTCTCTGCCTTTAGTGCACACATCAAAGAATCATATTCTGAATTTCAGAAATGAACAGAGAACAAAAACAAACTCAAAGAATCGCCTGTTTAAACAGAAGTATGACAAACAGATGCTCATCATGATGTAGTTATGGAGAGATATTATGAGGACATATACAGCTATAATGTAAGATATGCAGGGTCAGAGGAAATTAAATTAATGCACTTTACTGCCTGTTTGTTCTCCCTAATGATATATGTGACCCTGGACCACAAAACCAGTCATAAGGGTAATTTTTTTAAAATTGAGATTTATACATCATCTGAAAGCTGAATAAATAAGCTTTCCACTGATGTATGGTTTGTTAGGATATGACAATATTTGGCCGAGATACAACTATTTGAAATTCTGGAATCTGAGGGTGCAAAAAAATCAAAATATTGAGAAAATCGCCTTTAAAGTTGTCCAAATGAAGTTCTTAGCAATGCATAATACTAATCAAAAATTAAGTTTTGATATATTTACGGTAGGAAATTTACAAAATATCTCCTCACAGAATAAAAGAGTTTTGTGGCTTTTTCCATGGCCCTTAAAGCTAAAACCCATTCACTGTATATGCTAGTCTACTCCCAAATACTGATAAAATTCACTTTTAGAACACTGTGGTTCAAAAGTTTGCAGTCAGCAAGATTTTTTTTAACAAATTAATATTTTTTCTGTAATTGCACAGTCAATTTAGCAAAAGTGACAGTAAATACATGTTATATAAATGCTGTTCTTTAGAATTTTCAATTCAAAGAAATCTGAATGTAATGTATCATAGTTTCCACAAAAAATATTAAGCAACACAACTGTTGTCAACATTGGTAATAATAAGAAATGTTTCTTGAGCAGCAAATCAGCATATTAGAATGATTTCTGAAGGATTATGTGACACTGAAGACTGAAGTAATGGCTGCTGAAAATTCAGCTTTACCATCACAGGAATAAACTGCATTTTAAAATATATTCAAATAGAAAACAGTATTTTAAACTGTAATAATATTTCACAATATTACTGTTTTTATACTGTATTTTTGATCAAATAAATGCAGCCTTTGTGAACATAAGAAACTTCTTTTAAAAACATAAAAAATCTTACCGACCCCAAACTTTTGAACGGTATTGTACATATTAATATTTACAGTCTTTCTTGTCTGGAAAAATTAACCAAAAACATTGATGACTCATCCTGCACTACACCAATTTTTGTCCAATCAAACGCTCTAGAATGAGAATGTCATATCATGTGCAACCCACCAGCAAGCAACAAATGTTTGTTCATTACTTTGATCTTAACTAAATAATACTGCTATTTTAAAGAAAAGGCACAGGCCTTTCGATATGTCCCGCACAAACTAAAAAATAACAAAATAAATAAACCAGTGTTTATTAGGCCAGTGATATGATCTCATGTGAGTGATTTTAAACATTTTTGCTATAAAAACACTATTAACGAATAACACTTTAAACAAAGGAAAATTACTGACTGCACCTTTAGAGCATGTACATTTAAACAGACACATTATAAATTGCATTTAAATTGCCTTTTGCACTATCATCCACAGAGTTAAGACCTAGCGAAGGGCTAATGTAAAATTTGGACTCCAGTGAGCTGATAATTCTTTTTTATTTATGTTTCAGGCCTCGTGTGGGAGTGATATTTCCCATCGTTCATTTGCCCAGAATCTGATAAGGACTTCCTTGGCTGTTACATCTGTTAGACCATTATGTCGTTTTTCACTGTTAGCCAAATTCACATTCCAAGGACTCAGTTTTATCACAACTGCATAAAAAATATCAATTTTTTTTAAACTGTTCTCGGATGTAACCCCATGAGTCATGGGGCTTTTCTCAGACAGCCATGTCCACAACATATTTCACAAGGCATGCAGCATATATACGTTAAGGAATTAGAGTTAGCGGGCTAGCTTGTGTTCATATGCAGGAAAGCTGTTCGGATCTAGTCGCTGGCTGTGATCTGACGTGTGGCCATGTGTTTCTGCGGAGAGCACTGCGGCAGTGTTTCCCCTGGGAGCTGCTGTCAGCACAAGCTCAGGAAACAGTTATACTGTTTATATTTTTACAAGCAGCCTCTATGTGCAGCTAAAGTGAATTATGCTATAATCACTGCCAGCTGCAGCTTGCTAAGGCTCCAGGAATGAGGGGAATCTTTCATATACAAGATTAATCTCTCCCTTCGGTATTTACCTTCACTGATCATCTGCTTTCACATTCACAGGCTCTTTTTGTGACTATACAGCCTATCTTTCACGTCATAAGAGCTTTACAGTATATGCTGACCAACTGATCGTCCAAAAGTTCACATTCATCTAATATTCAAAAGTGATAAAAAAAAGCATTTGGCTTGCTCAAGTAACTCACAGTGCCACCCTGGATCTAAATAAGGAAAGAAAAGTACAATTGATGCTGGAAGACTTTTGCATTTCTGTTTCAAATAAATGCTGTATATATATAATATTATATATTAATAATTTTTTATGAGAAAATATCAAGTAGATATTACAAAAAGTAGCTTTAGAAAGAAATATACAACATAAAAACTATTACCCATAAACGTTTAGGCTACAATGGCCTAACAAACTATGAAACATAAACAAAGATCATTTGAGAAAATCTCATTTTTTGCGGGGCCAGTGCGTCAATCGTGTTAAAATATTTTAATCGCATTATTTTTCCATAACTAATACATTTAATTAAAACAACAGCCCTAATAGCAACCACTTTTTATGCATCGGTTTAGTTTAAATATTATTTTCCGCACAAACATGCCAGTTTCCTTGCAATTGAGATTTAAAATAAAATTCCACAAATTTTAAATAAATAAATTTTAATTTAAAGTAGATGTTTATTTGCATTTTCTATTGATCGCAGCAGCAGTAATTCAACAAATTGTAACCATATCCTCCATTCAGAACCAACAAAATGGGGAATTGTGTCATGCAAAATTGTATTTATCACAGATTTTTGGACCTTCTGAATTGGTTGTTTTGAGTCAAGAGTGATGGAATAGGAAACTTTGGTCCACTATCTAAAAAAAGGCAATGAGTCGACTTCACAGGAACTTCAAAGCATAATGACCTAACCCTTAATAGTTTGGTTGTGAACAAAGTGTTTACAAATGGTACTTCTTCAAAGTAGCAGATTGAGTAATAAAGCCAAAGTGCTGAATGTGACTCCATGGGAACCTGAATGAATATCCCAGAGCATCGCTCAGTTGACATGAGTAAGTCGTTACTCAGCACATCAGATAATGATTCAGTGAACATAACTCTTCTGAATATGATTCACTGGATGTGCTCCACATTAATGAACATAGTTACTCTACGTCTGGCTCAGAAAGTAACCACCAAAAGGTTCAAAGAACTATGGTCTAGATGGGACATACTGTAGCAACTTTGACCACAAAAAAGAAAAAAAATATCACATTAATGTGAATAACAATGAACATTGAAAAGTTACATTTAGGATGATGGAATAATACTGTTATTAAATGCAGTCTGTGAGGTTCATGAAAAGCTCTGTCGTTTTCAAACCCCTTAGTGTCACGTTCCAGTTTAATCCCTGTTGGAGGGGTCAAAGACCTTACAAATCGTGCAACAGAGGTGCTGCTTTCAGAAGTGAGGCAATCCTTATGCTCAAACAGACACAAATCCCCCAGGAGTTTTTTTTCCCCCCACATCCTTTTTGAATGAAGATTCATGAAGATGAGTGCTCTGTTCCCAGTTTGTCTTGTTTCACCTGTCAGGTTGTGCTCCACTGGGAGACGGCGTGTATGAGAGAGTGTGGATATCCCCAGTGTCTCACGGTAAGCTCTTCTGATTGAAGAACGAAGTGGCCGCTGACTTGGCACGGGTCGGTGGGAACCTTTCTGGTTCTGGTTAGCAAACTAAAGCCACTCATGAGAGATCAGGCCCTTACTGATCCGAGCCTATTGCTTGCTTCTAAACACTCAAAAGCGAAAGTGCAGTCAAGCGGGGAAATTAGCTTAAGATACAATGTATCAGTGGAGCTACTGTTTAGATCAGGGGGTGATACTGAAATCTGCTGAAATGGACTCAAGTTCAAGGAATTTGATTATTTATGACTATATTTTATGACACTAATCAAGTGTTTTATGAGACTAATGAGACTAAATATATATGCAAGTTTAGAATAACTAAGGTATTTTAATGTTTTTGAAAGAAGTCTCTTATGCTTACCAAGGCTGCATTTATTTAATAAAAATACAGTGAAAACTGTGGTAATGTGTGATATTATAATTAACTGTTACATATTTTTATATATTTTAAAATGTAATTTATTCCTGTCATGACAAAGCTGAATTTTCAGCATCATTACTCCAGTCTTCAATGTCACATGATCCTTCAGAAATCATTCTAATATGCTGATCTGATGCTCAATAATTACCAGTTATTATTGGTGCTCAATTATTAATTATTGTAATTGTAATTGTTCTTATTATCAGTGTTGAAAACATGTTTATGCTGCTAATTTGCTTATTATATTTTTTTGAAAACCTACATTTTTTTCATGATACATTTTTTCCCCTCAGGATTCTTTGATGAATAGAAAGAAAAAAAACATTTATTTGAAATAACAGAAATCATTTGTAACATTATAAATGTCTTTGGTGTCACTTCATAAATAAAATAGTAAAATACATTTTTTTTTTTTTTTATCGTACTTACCTCAAACATTTGAATGGTAGTGCATCATGGTTTTCACAAATATATTAAGCAGCAAAAATTGTTTTTAACTCTGATAATAATAAAAAATGTTTCTTGAGCACCAAAGAAGAATGTTAGAATGATTTATGAAGGATCATGTGACACCGAAAACTAGAGCAATTCAGCTTGACAAAAATAAATTACATTTTAAAATATATTAAAATAGAAATTAGTTATGTGAAATGGTTATTGTAGTTTACTTTATTACTGTTTTACTGTATTTTTGTCAAAAATAAATGCAGCTTTGCCGAGCACAAAAGACTTTCAAAAACATGAAAAAAATCTTACCAACCTTAAATTTTTGAACAGTATTGAATATAAACGTATTCCAATATAACATATAAAAAAATTGAATATCCTCTCATTAATACAAACCTGTTTCTCATTACCATTAAGGTAGACCAGGATCAGCTATTCCTAATTTTACTGTAAAACTGTCACCTACAAAACATGTAAATGAAGTCGTTGAGGTGCCAATGCCACCCATTAAGCCCCTCGGCCCTCCAGGCTGGTGAGCACGTTCCTCTGAGCAAAATCCGAACACTTCTGCATCCCTCCATCTCAAACTCCATACAACGGAGACCACTAGATGTATTTTCACTGGCATATATTTTAATATTAGCTTCAGAAAATGACACTAGTATTTGCGAAGTAAAAGGAGTCTAAATGGGCCATTTCAGCCAGGGTAAACACATTTAGCAATGAGGTCAGAGGCTGCAGCAGTGGAGTCAAGAAAGTTAGATAATTTTGTCAAAATGTTTAACGTCCTGCTAAACCATTTGGGAAAAACAAGAGCGGCAGCTGCTGTTGACTTTGGCAGCCAAGTGTATACTCAAGGCTTTAAACATGTAAATCAAAATGCTCCATCTTCAAACGCAAGTAGACGTTTCATATCTGGTTATTTGTAGGTCCTAGCAGAGATGCGGCATTAGACGGATGGCATAAAGCGTGCTATATGTGCGCATATATTTTTGATCGGGAACCCCAACTCTAATGACTTCCGAAAACAAGAAGATGGCCATTTTCTTAGCGACTGTATGAGGAAGTTATAATATTACAGCTGACACTTGACTTACTAGGTGGATAAAATGCTATTACGTTTCAAGCTCCACATATACTCATTACTTCCAAAAAAAGTTCACGTCCACCTTCATCTCATGCTCTGTGTGAAGGGTGTGTATAATCTTACGTTTTCACAGACTTAAACCTTCAGCATCAGTGAAAAGCAGAGTCCTCTGTATGCTTGAATATGTCATTGTGACCTTCAGTGCAATAGCATATAGAGTTACACGCGTATCCTCTGAGCTGGTTTCGTTCAGCTCTCATTCCTCTCCAAGTAGCAGTAATTGTTTGTGGAGCTTTAAAATGGTTTGCTAATTTTCTTGAGCGTTTTTTGCATTCTTTCTGTGACCTGGAAAAACAGCTCACCTTCCAAAAAGATTTTTAAGGACATGACAACTCACTGCTGCCTGGGCACATTTCATGGATGTTGGAGTATTTTTGCTAGAAACTGACATATCCAATGGGCTTATGCTAACGAAAACGTCACTTTGATTCAAATTTCAGGCTAAAAAAAATATTTACACACATTAACAGTGCATTCTAAGTATACATGTTTTTGTTTTCCCTAGGAATCAGACCCACAACCTTGGTGCAATGCTCTACCAGTTGAGTAAACAGGAAGAGAAAAAGAACAAGAGAAGTATAAAGAGTTGCAAAGCTCATTATTGTTTCGATAGTTATGTTGTTTACAAGCTCTTGAATTAGTTTCCATTCTCAGATGTGGGTGAAACTGGTTAATTTACTTAACACTGCACTTTTGCTTTCATTTAACTATGATAAAGAACAGAAAAATCCCATTTAAATCTGATGCTTTAAAAGAACAGATCTATTTTCTCTCCTTTTCTCTTTCTCATTTCCAGCATCTCTGTTTGTCACTATACACACTGCACATCTTGATGACACATTGAATTTGCAGCTCTGGACTTGGCTGGTCCAGAGGGAAATCATGGTTTTTATTGGGAAACATGCCTCAGTCCTGTTAGGGACATATTAGGCTTCATTGTATTCCTCCTCTGAACATTCCATAACACTAAACACAGCTTGAGGACAGAAAGGAACAGAGGTGCACTTTTTTGGGAACGCGGTCCTGCTTTAATTACACAGCACTGACAACTCTTAACTGAAGCCAAAAGCACAGAGTTGGTTTATGTTGTGTTAGGGTGACATTGGTTTAATCTAGATTTGCTGGATAAATACACACTGAAGCCAGAGCAAGAGAAGAGCGCAGCCGCAAGCATCAAATGCATCGTAGGGTGTGTGTTTTAGGAGCGTGTTACAATGAAAACAAACGTTCTGTATGGGCAAGGGAAAAATCTGCCGGTGGTGCTTTGCATGGTAAATAAATCCAGGCCCCTAAATCAGCATTGGTTCTTACACACAGGGAAAAACACATTAGACGGCACACATTACCAAAGAAAATCTCCTGTTATGAGAAAAACCTGGAGCAATGCAATAGCAACAAGATCCTGGATGTGACTAGTTATTACGAAGCAATTTGATGTCATCAAGACATGGGTAGGTGCTTTTCGTAGTTATTAGGTTTTAAAATAAAAAAAGCTCATTATTATTATTATTCAGGTGTATTTTTCAGTGACTGTTTCTGCTGGTTACATAGTACCAGTAGGTGGCGACAAATGAGTGAGTCAACGAGTGAGTTAATGAATCAACTCATCTGATTCATTCAAAAACACTGATTCATTCAGGAATGAAACAAGTGACTGTTTTTTATGAGTGAGTCAATAAATCATTCCCTCAACCAATTAGTTCAAATTTTAAATTAAACATTTACTCAATGATTCATTCAAAATACTGATTTATTCAGAAATTGATCAAGAACAGTGTCCAGGTGTATTTTTCAGTGACTGTTTCTGCTGGTTACATAGTACCAGTAGGTGGCGACAAATTAGTGAGTCAACGAGTGAGTTAATGAATCAACTCATCTGATTCATTCAAAAACACTGATTCATTCAGGAATGAAACAAGTGACTGTTTTTTATGAGTGAGTCAATAAATCATTCCCTCAACCAATTAGTTCAAATTTTAAATTAAACATTTACTCAATGATTCATTCAAAATACTGATTTATTCAGAAATTGATCAAGAACAGTGTCTGAATTCAGAAAAAAAACATACTAGCGTACTACTTATTATTTGTACTACATCTTTATATGGCAAAAATAGTAAGAGTAGTATGCTAGTACCCTAATCTGAATTCAGCCACTGATTCATTCCAGAAAGAAAAAATTGGCCCAGTCTTTATGAGCAATTCAACTGATTCATTCAAAAACACAGATTTATTCAAGAATGAAAATCTTTTTAAGTGAGTCAGTTAATAATATACTCAGTGATTAGTTCAAAACCACTCATTCATGCCAGACTGAAACAATCTATAATGCCCGGTTCAGACTACACGATTTTAGCCCGATTTTGCCACAATTTGCTTGACGTAGGATGTCGTGGGGATTCGTAAACGACAATGGGCGTCGGGACGCAAGATTCCATCGTTTCAGCACGTGTAGTGTGTCATAGTGGACGACAACCGATTCCGCATCTGCGATGCTTCACGACATCACGACAGAAAGATTAGCATGTTTAATTTTTTTTCCATCGTCCACGACGAGTTCTGTCACGCAAAAATATTGTGTAGTCTGAACCCGGCATAAGAGTGAATCAATGAATCATTAACTTAACCGATTCACTCAAAAACAGTGGCTGAATTCAGCATACTACTTAGTATTTGTATTATATTTATTTTTTATGGCAAAAACAGTAAGAGTAGTATGCTACAATCAATTCAGGCACTGAATCATTCCAGAGAGAAACAAGTGACTGTCTTTATGAGTGAGTCAAATTTACTCAATTGACTCATTTAAAAGCAATGATTCATTCATGATGAAACAAGTGACTACTGAGTGAATCATTATGTACTTTTTAATTAGACTAAAGTATAACATTTCATCATAATTTTTTTCCTCACTTCTTCAGACATCTCAGATTGTTCACAGAGCATATTGCAATGTACTGTCGGATTGCCTTTTCCTCAAAGGATCCATGCAGTGTCAACTTAACTCAAAAGGAGATATCTTTCAGAGATATAACAGCCTTTCTGTGACAGCTCACTCAATGGAACTGAGCCAATGTGTGTAACTATGACTACAGTGATATCTGTTACTGTGATGACAACCTTCATCCATTCTGACATCATCTACATTGATCTCATCCGCCTTGCGTGTATGTCAGAGCAACTGGGAGTAAATGTGACGCTCGGTGGGTTAGGTACTCACCCTTCCCGGGTGTTCTCGAGGCCAGACAGCGGGGAGAGATGGTGGGGGCTGCCAATGTCGCGGTCCAGGCGGGGCTGCCTGGGGGGCAGGTCAAGTCCAGAAGAGAGCAACTCAAGTGGGGCTCCATTGTGTGTCATGCTGGAGCCGGCGTACAGGCCTGGAAGACAAACAAAACTAATGTGCAAAACATGCCTAATAAACCTCAAGGAGCCCTCAAGAACGGCACATTGACCAAATTAAATCTCCACAAAACAGCCCTTAATGGCAACAAGTGCTTGTTATGACAACACAAACTCACCAAGGCCTTTTTGGATGAAATTAAATGTTCCTGTTCTGTGCTGTTAGCAGTTTATTGTACATGATTTATGTTGCTGTGCTGAATGGATTTGATTGACTGTTGCTGTTTTGAATGTAACATCTTTGACAGATCAGTTCAATTTTAATGGAATGGCAGAACTAGTAAGTATAGACAGATCTACTTGAAGCTACTTGTATTGAAATGAAAGGAACGGTATCTTTAGCCAAGGACACATAACCTTGAAGCAAAAAACAGCAGATGCATCAACTTCATCCACAGTTTATAATGGAAATAACAGTGTAGATCAGAGCTCCAACTGCTCCAAATGTCATCCCACCACTGTAAGCAAACGAGGCCAGATGAAAATGATAGTTGCTTGTTCCGTAAATGGGCTTCTACCGTCCCCAGGCTTCTTGTGCAGCCTGAGAGACTGACAGGCGGACACTCTTCCTGGTTGCTCCGGCTGTTAATGTGTTCCTCTGAATTTGCCCAGTAATTGTTTTCCCAGAAGCCCTCTGGAGGGACGGCTGTGCACTGACAGTCGTCAGCGGCTCGTCCCAGCACCCCTTCTCTTTGTGCTCCTCTTCATCTGCTTTACGGTGGAAGCGGGGGCCCATCTGACAGTTTTCTGAACTGGTTACAAACTTGATTCATTACCTGAAATCATCAATCAAAGTCTTTAAATGGTTTCTCCTTTAGCCCTAACATCTGCTACCAGACTGGGAAGCATTCAACATGTAATGGCCATGATTGCTTTAGTTGTTATCTGCTGGAGAGAGGGGAGGGGGTGCACCAGGAGGCAGAATCAGACTCTAAAGGCTGAGAGTGATTGTGAATTTCTAAATAATCAGTACATTCATTAATTAATACACATGTTTAATAATTAGTACAAGAGTGAATTTGAATTATAAACAACTTGTAAAAATGCTTTAATTAAGCAGTTTTCTAATTTGATATTTATTTTTTTATATCACACAAATGCACTTACATTTCTTAAAAGTTATACATATTATTTCAAGAATATACATACGTATATTTGTGTTATATAATTTGTTGTCTATACACACAAACACACACACATGACACATTTATAATGGAAAATAGATAATTATAAATATGTAAATATAAATAATTGATATATATTTAAACAACTCGTAAAAATACTTTTTTCATTTTCTAATTAGATTTTTTTAAATTATATTATCACATAAATGCACTTATATTCCTGAAAAAATTATGTATACATATAAATTATATTTCAAGTATACAGTATATCCCAAAAATGTTAAACAGTATTTGATATTATAGATAGAAAGATAAATAGACAGAAAGATAAATAGATAAGGCAAATAACAAATAAAACCAAAATGATAGAAATTAGTGTTGAAGAATCCATACCTTATCACAATATATAATTATGACATGATCAGCATATATTCAAGCAGCCACAGAGACTGCACAACATTGTATGGAGCAGCCAAATGCAAACCTACACAAAGACACAGCACAGGACTAGAACGCACTTTATACGTGCAAATTACAAAATGATAGAGGTACCCACTCTCCACTTTGCTTTTCTTTTTCTACTGGCCCCAGAACAAAGCTTAGGGAAAGGCAGAAACATCAGGAACATTAAATGCAGGCATCTTGGCCAGTTCCAACCACAACTTCTCCTCTAAACAAGAACAAACAGCCACAGTAACATAACAGGTCCTTCAGGCTAAAGACATTTGCACATTGAAGTAACAACTTATCCCCTTTGAACCGAGCAAATGAGAGAGACTGTGTAAGCCAGGACGCCTATTTTTCCCTGGCACACGTTGGGGGAGATTTAAGCTGTTGCAGTGTGAAGTGTGTTTTGTACAAGGATGCTTTAATGATGGGGAGTTCTGCAACTGCCCTTCAAATTACTCTCACATGGATGTTTAGAGTCTGTTCTACCTCTCTCCTCCATGAATTTTTGCTCTTAAAAGAATAGTTCACACAAAAATCTAAATTCTGTCATCATTTAGGGCATGTTCACACTTGTGGTTCGGTTCTCTTCGTTCTTTTGGTATGGACCAAAAAAAGAAAATTATACATTTAGTCCTGTTGACTGAATGCTAGTCAATTAGCACTCATACTGTCATTTTTAGGACCGATCCTTAAATTACAAAACAAAAACAAGGGGCTTTTATGATGTATATTTTGCAACATAACTTGCTGAACATCCCAAACAATCCTGTGCATGGGGCTAAATGCACTCATTGTATGTGCGTTCATTTGATGGTACTTTTACCAGCTGAGAACTTGTGAAGAGCTTATGAAATGTGTCAAAACATGGTTGCGTTTTCACTTATTCAAATGAACCGCACTAACAGAGCAATCGCACCAGGGTTTGTTTTAAGCGAACCAAACATTCCAAGTGTGAACACATTACTCTCATATCATTCAAAACCTGTATAACTAACTTTCTTCCACAGTTAACTTTCTTTTTTTTTTTTTTTGGAAATAAAATAAAAATGGAATTGTGATTTTTCTGGCATGAATTGCAATTTAAAATGTGATTAAAAAATTTTACAAGTATGCTATGCTTGTTTGTAGAACTGGCGATATAACAAAATAACAATAAAATAAAATTTAAAAAAAAAAAGGGTCAAGGTCACCTTTATTATTCCCACAGGGCAATTTGTTTCACAGCCAGCAGTAAACCATATACAATCAACAAACCAACACCACCACACACACACACACACACAAAAAACATGACTTCCATTAATAATATACATAAAATTATTTGTAATTTAAAAAACTGATGGCAGCTGGTATAAAAGATTTTTTTAAATTTATTGGTCCTACATAAAGGCAAATAATATCTGCGAGTAGAAGGAAGCAACTTGAAAACATTCTGCAAGGGATGGCTGGGATCATTCATAATTAACTCAGCTTTCTTCAAAGTCCTGACCTTATACAAGTCATTCAAATCATTTAAAGTGGTGCCAACAATCTTACCACACACTTTAACAATATCCTGCAATCTATTTCTGTTTTTTACATTAAGTGACCCATACCAGCACACAAATGAGAAAGTAATCACAGATTCAATACAACAAGAGTAAAACATCTTCATGAAAGTACTGTCCACATTAAAACTACAAAGCTTCCGCAGATAAAACATACGCTGGTGGGCTTTCTTACACACAGCATCCACATGAGCCTCAAAGGTCAACTTTTCATCTATTAAAGTACCAAGGTATTTAAATTGACGTACAACCTCAACAACATGATCATTAATAACCACAGGAGAGATGACTGTAGGATTCTTCCTAAAATCTATAATCATCTCTTTAGTTTTAAATACATTAATGTCCAGAAAGGACAAATTACACCAATCAATAAAATCTGCCAGGACAGGACCATGATCAAGATCCTCACTATTTAAAAGGGAAACAATCACTGAATCATCCGCAAACTTGATGATATGACACCTCTCTAATTGCGTTTGATTGACACTCATTAGTATAAAGCACAAATAAAAGAGGCGAAAGAACGCATCCTTGCAGTGACCCAGTCGAAGAAAAAACTACAGTATATCAGATAAAAACCCTGTTTACTTTCACACGTTGAGACCTATCAGTTAAAAAATCCATCAGCCAACATATCAGCCCAGAATTAATGCTATAAACCCTATTTAACTGAGGCTGGATACAGTTAAAGGCAGATGAAAAATCGATAAAAACTAATCGCACAAAAGTCTTTGCACCCTCAAGATGTACTAAAATCATGTTTAATAGAGTACCTATCGCATCATCAACACCCCTATAGACCTGTAGGCAAACTGAAACGGATCTAAATTTGCTTTTTTGCTAAATTTTCAAATAAAAGGAGAGAACGCATCCTTGCAGTGACCCATTCGAAGAAAAAACTAAAGTTATTCAGATAAAACCCTGTTTACTTTCACACGTTGAGACCTATCAGTTAAAAAATCCATCAGCCAACATATCAGCCCAGAATTAATGCTATAAACCCTATTTAACTGAGGCTGGATACAGTTAAAGGCAGATGAAAAATCGATAAAAACTAATCGCACAAAAGTCTTTGCACCCTCAAGATGTACTAAAATCATGTTTAATAGAGTACCTATCGCATCATCAACACCCCTATAGACCTGTAGGCAAACTGAAACGGATCTAAATTTGCTTTTTTGCTAAATTTTATTTAGTAGTAATAATAATCATAATAATAATAATTATTATTGTTGCGGTCATTATTATTAAATAAAAACATTAAACAAAATAATATATAAAAAAGTAATAATATAATAATATAAAAATAATATTTCACTGTAAAATTAAAATGATAATAAGGGAAACAATGATTAATAATAATAATAATTATTATTTTAATTAATTAATTAATTAATTAATTTACTTATTATTTATTATTACAAGTTTGGGAAGATGGTTGATGGATGTTGCATTTATCAGTAAATAAAGATTATCAGTAAATAAAAACTTAAATTTTAGTCTGTTCCTCAAATAAAACCATCATCTGGAAGACCAGAATGTAGTAACATGGATTACATTTATGATATTTTAATGGTATCCTTTTTGAAGCCTGAATGCTTCAGTTCCCATTCATTTTAATTGCATAGATAAGAGAGAGCAACACAGTTTTCAGAAAGTTTCCTTTTGCTTTCCATGAAAGAAATAAGGTTTGGGATGACATAAATGTTTGTAAATGATTACAGAATTTTCATTTTTGGGTGAACCATCCCTTCGACATTCTAGGTTTTGCCTTCTCATGAAATCTCCTCTGCTAACAGTATGTTCAGCATTATGACAAGAACAAGCAGAAGAGCATAATTACTTACAGGGAGGACCAAAACTACTGTGGTTAAACTTATGCAAAACAAACAAAATACAAAACATGCAAAACCTTAACCTCTGACCTCCCTCTCTAAATCAAAGAGTCATGAGTCATAGCCGGGTATTTTAAGGTAAGTGTCCTCTAGCACCAATTTACCGTGAATTGCAAAACATTGGAAGTAGCATGGGAAAATTCACATCTAACTCAGATCGTGCACTGCAGCTGTTTGCAATATCATAGCATATGGTCTTCATAACATTACAATCCCCTTTATTCTGTCATGTCCATTTGAGCTGTTAAATCGTAGCTTATTGGTTTTGGATCACATAAATGGTTCTGCAAGTGAATGTACACTTATACACATCTGGGTTTTGGTACATTTTAGGGTGGAGGGAACAATCCTCTACCCATCTCTACAAAACATCCCAGGATACATAAATTAGACAGCACATATACTCCTACAAAAACAAGCAGTGATGGATTCTATAGACCAAGATATACAATTCATAGCAGGGTATTTTAAGGTAAGTGTCCTCTAGGACCAATTTACCATGAATTGCAAAACATTGGAAGTAGCATGGGAAAATTCACATCTAACTCAGATCGTGCACTGCAGCTGTTTGCAATATTATCATAGCATATGGTCTTCATAACATTACAATCCCCTTTATTCTGTCATGTCCATTTGAGCTGTTAAATCGTAGCTTATTGGTTTTGGATCACATAAATGGTTCTGCAAGTGAATGTACACTTATACACATCTGGGTTTTGGTACATTTTAGGGTGGAGGGAACAATCCTCTACCCATCTCTACAAAACATCCCAGGATACATAAATTAGACAGCACATATACTCCTACAAAAACAAGCAGTGATGGATTCTATAGACCAAGATATACAATAATTTCTCTTAAGGTTTGGTAAACACCAGTTAATCTCACAAGTTAAAGTATAAAACTACAATCAACATCATCTTTAGAATCATTTATGCAATTATTTCAAC
Organism: Sinocyclocheilus rhinocerous; assembly: GCF_001515625.1. Lineage (NCBI taxonomy): Eukaryota > Metazoa > Chordata > Actinopteri > Cypriniformes > Cyprinidae > Sinocyclocheilus > Sinocyclocheilus rhinocerous. The sequence goes on from NW_015633195.1 coordinate 53,563, forward strand.
ATTTCAGATAGTATTATTATTATTTCAACAATCCCACACACTATACGTACTTGCAAATGTATCAAAAACAGATTTATTCACTCACAACGTTTCGGTCCTATGACCTTCATCAGACATATCTGATGAAGGTCATAGGACCGAAACATTGTGAGTTGTTGATTGATATCTCCAATACGGTAGGAAATTACATTAAACAAAACAAAACAAAGGATGTTAAATGTGAAACATGACTGACAGGGCATTTTAAACAGTGACAGAATGCACATAATTAAGCAATAGGATGGTTTGTTAAAGACACAATTGTGATCAATTAGTGTGTCCCAAAGCTTGCATACTTTTCATTTACACACTCAAAAGTATGTACCTTTTCTTCACTAAAAGAGTACATACTTTCAGGGCATGGAATAAGTAGGTGAAATGGGACGCAGCATTATAGTAACAAGCCACTTGACTTGACATATCATTGTGTTCATAGTACAAACGGAGCTGCACCCAAGTTTAATACTCATGGTATCAGCAAAAATAATAGTGATGCTTGTTTTAGCGAGCGCCACAAATTACAATTATAATCCATGATTGAAACTAAACATCCATTCCTCCTTTCCATCGGATTTCTTTTTATACCCTCATCCACTTCACATTACTGTCAAAAGAAAGTGCATACAGAGGATAAATTAAGCCATACCTGTGAATATCTCCTGGCCAAGTGCTGGGGAACGGCCTTCCTTCCCATTCAGAGAGTGCTGAGAGGTGGCAGGGCAGTGGGGATGCTGGGAAGGGGCGGAGCCATGCAGATGCTGGATTGACAGACATTCGCTCAGAGCATCTGATTCTAAATGGGGGCAGGCCCTTAGCTGTCAGTCAAAAAGATAACCAATTAAAAGATTAAGCAATAAAAAATATAGTTCTCTCTATGTTGAAAGGAGGAATGCACATAAAAAAAACATGTGGAACGTCCGCTCCAGAGAGTTATGGCGTAAAAAAAGAAATGAGGAGAGTCACACTTGTGTAAAATGGACTGGGCCCAAACAAAAGTCTTAAATAAAAAAAACACATCAGTCTGTGGTGACATCCCACACCAGCCAGCAAAGGAAATGACAAGCTTAGAGAGGAACGATTTTTTACCGCAAACAGGAACCTTTGATTGGAAACATGAGTGGATGAGGGGAAAGACATACCCCACATACACATCCATCGCCCCGAGTACAGGTTGGGATGCCACGTTACCGGCCACAGAGAGGTGGAGGGGTCTCTTTTGCTGGTGAGCATGCAAGGCTGATTTTTCCCTTCATAAGGCAACAAAATCAAAGTTCTGGCAGTAATCATGCATTATATGCGACATTTGTTTAGAATTTGGGGAGTCATATGTGTTTAGGACTTTTAGACTGACTTTGAAAGCTCAGATTGTAGCATGGAATTATGTGTAACTGGAAAATTATCTTCGGTCACATGAATTCGTGATGAGTGGACTGAATCTGGAGACGATTCATCGCAATAAACAATAGCCGAAATGATGCATGACATACAACTTGAATGCGTTTTGTCATTTTAATTACACTGCAATTAAGATTTTCAAAATAAAAGCTCACAAACTTGTGAATTAGATATAAAACAAACACGTTTTAATTACACACAAACAGGCTGCAGTTCTCGAATATTACAAAAGAGCACAAACCGCACGTTTTTCAGTTTAGATCTTTGTGCAAAACTCCCAGCCATTCGTCAAATGTTTTGGTGCTTTGCCGCAGCGTGCTATAACAGGCGTCGCTCGCGATAGATGGAGTGGGAGTGTTTGTTTGACATCTGGCCACTGAGGTATAGCACTGCACAGCTTATTAACAATGGTACACGCTCACATGTGTTTCTGCTTACAACGGCAAGCAAGAAGAACGCATCAGTCAGCTGTCATTTAGACCAGTGCAACAATGAGGCCATTCTGCTTATAATTACCCACTTTACCGAGGAATGCACTCTTCACCATGTAGATGCTGAAATGTGGTCAGAGTTGATCTATTGTTGGGAAATTATTTTCAAAGACAAACCTAAGTAGAACCAACCGCACCAATCCGTGAAAAAGACACAATTGACCATGAAAAATATAGACTACAAATGTTTCTAAAGGCCGATGGCAAGAGCCAAAGAGCTAATTGTACTGATGAGTTGTGCTGATGAGATGATTTGTACAGAGAATTTTTTTATCCTTACCTTCCTACGGACCTGCTGCTCTTTGGCGGAGTGGATCTTCACATGTTTGCGGAGGGAACTGGGGTCTGTGTAGCGTTTAGTGCAGCCTGGGATCTGACATGCATATGGTTTCTGAAACAGGAAATACACAATGTCTGAGAATCATAATTGTATGCAGTTCAGCCACAAAGAAGACACAGAAACACACTTCAATAGACACAAAGACATTAATCATTACATTATGACGACGTTTATAATTGAGTAGCTATAATTATAGTTTATAAGAGACATTAAATACGGTGCACAACATTTATGAACAGACATGGAAACTACAAATACATGACAATTTAGACAAGCAACTATTTGGAACTCCCAAAATAAATGATGTGTTTTTTTAAATTTGAAGTCTAAATAAAGTCATTAATTCTGCATTAAATTTCTAAATATAAAACATAAAAAACTGATTCAATATTTACATTTCAAATCTGGGATTGAAAATTTGTATTTAAATCTGAAAATACATAGAAAGTTTTTCGAATTTGAAAAGCTGAAAAAAAAATTTAAAAAAATAAATAACTATTAAAAATCATAAAAATAATTAATATTCGTTATTATTTCTAGATTACTAATACAGGTGTCAAATATGCAAATTTGTTCTTTATTTAGATTTGTGTTAAATCAGACAATATTATTTACACTTTCAAATTGAGTGTAAATGGACAAACACAAGTGCAATAACTGTTTATTTTGAGAGTTTATAAATAGTCAAAGTTCAAGAGGAAAGACAGTATCCTACCTTTCAGCTGAGAGGACGTAGGAAGAAGAAAAGAAGAATACAGATTGTTTGGTAAATGTCAGACAGACATACAGGTACTGTACAAAAACTTCATTTACTGGTTTACAGGTAACAAACTACTGTGCCAGTTTTATATTACTTTGCATTTTATCAGCGTTGAATTGTTTAAACATGTACATTTTAAGATATATATCAGTATACCCATGATTCTCACTGGAAAACTTTCCTGAAACACTCTCTCTCGGTCCAAAACATGCAGAGGTGATTTTCTCCCATGCATTTTACACTGCTGTTTCTTCTAAAACAGAGGCAGTCATTAAAGGGAAAGTGGATAGGCTTCCTTTATTAGCTCTCTTTTCCTACCTTCCCTCGTTCTCTAAATAACGCTGTTTTTACAAGCCGCTCGCGGGGCAGCTCGTCTCTGCGCATTTATTTGTTTTCACTGTGCAATGCCATATAATCCCCCTGAAGGTCTAAACGCACTGAAAACAGAAAACGAGAAAGCTTAGGAATGGAAAACAGAAAAAAGGCCGTCAAGAATAAATATCATTACAGTCGGAGTGATTTTTTCACTGTATATGAGGCGTGTGGGAAGGCTGTGACATAGGCGAGTTAATGTGCAACGCTGGGCATCTGGAGACGGGGGGCTAATTGGCCATGGCAGTGTGGCGGTAGCACAGCACGGGAGCTGTACTGCGATGTGATACAGCCAGGTTCTGCCAGTTAGTGAGGAATTACTAACTCAAGTTTTCCCTGACTTTTATTTTTCCTCACATTGTTGGAGTGGGATGCAAGATGTGCCTGCCTCTCTCTCTCTGTTTCTTTCTCTCTCTGCCATGTGTCGTTGCTATCACAAATGGAGCATGGTGTTAAACGATGTATAATATAACGTGTTTTCCCTCTTCAACCCATAGAGACATAACCTTATGCCTGTTTTGTGCACGCAAAATTAACTTGGGTCAAAGAAAGGTAGCAAACAGCACATTTATGGGTTTGTTTGTAAGGTCCATTTGGTTGGGGACTTAAGTGCTACACTGTGCTTGGGATTTTTGCTCTGAACTTGAAGGCCCTTGGATCAACCATGGTTCACTCTTTAGTTTTGTTAAAGGGAGGGAACAGAAGTTAAAATGTAGCCTGGAAAATCTTTTGAAAAATAGTTGGCAATACTAAAAGCTACTAACCACCTACGTAAGGGGGCAATATCTTTTAAAAATACTGATTATAAATATCAAACTAACAATACTTACTGGCAAAAAAAATGAAGGAAAAATATACATATAATTCTCCCTAAATTATATATTTTTTTTTATTCTGAAGAACAGCAGCATTTAACAAAATATTCTGCTAAAATATATCTAAAATGCTATGCACAGACACAGATTGTTTTATCATTTTTTTCGTTAACATTACTTGTCTAAATAAACTGATTCACTAGAATGAATCAGAGTTCCCAGTGCTATATACCAGAGAGAACCATTGGGATTGAAAGGATTGAAAAAAAAACAATCATTTGAAAAAACAATTTATATGAAAATGAAGACCTTTTAGGATTTTTCAACGCTATATATGAGAAAAAAAAACATTTAAGATTAACCGAATTACTATATAAATTTAACTTTCCAATATGAAAGTGAGGACCTTTTCGGATGAACCGATTCACTAAAATGAATCAGAGTGTCCAATGCTATTTATAAGAACCAATTGAGATGAACCAAATCACTAGAATAATCTTTTAACTACAATAACTTTCCAACTCAACATATGAAAGTGAGAACCTTTTAAGATGAACTCGTATATTTTAATGTGTCAACTTTTCAGTCCTACATAGAGAGAGAATGATTTAGGCAGAACTGATTCACTAGAATGAATCAGACTACATAGGAGGAAGGAGGACTGTTTAAGATGAAAAGATTCCCTAAAAAGAAAGATTCACAGCTACTGCCACACTTAAATGTATTAAGCATTTAGTAAAACTAGGCTATTAGTTTGTGTTTCCCAAACACTGCTAATTTCTATATTTAGGATGGTGTCAGTAAAGAGCAGTCTTTGTTTTCTTGTGTTTTGAGGCACTTCTTTTGAGTTTCAGGTATGACATACAGGTTAGGGTGGGCTGTATTTATGTACTCACAGTGTCCAGGTGTGTGCGCTGGTGCTTTGCCCTGTCGCTGGAGTTGCTGAATGCTTTCTGACAGCCCGGATGCTGGCACATGTACGGCTTCTCTCCTGTGTGACTCCGCAGGTGAATCTTCAGATTCTCCAGCCGTGAGAAAGCTTTGTTACACCCTTCAAACTGACGGGGAGAGATGACAGCAGTAAACATCAACAAGTGTTTTATAGAAATGCCAGCTTTTTTGAAGGATTATGGTTTACCAGGCCTTGCCTTTGTGCATGAATGTGAACAAATGTGAACAAACATTTGAATCAGAAAAAGCAATTCATGGATTGTTTTTCCATGTCATTTTTTATGTCAGCACTAGTCTGGCCAATCAGAATCACTCAAAAGTGTGGACCGTAGACAGTCATTACAGGATGGTCCTCTGCAATCTATCTCCAAGCATCTGTGTAATGAGGCACTGGACGTACTGATAATACATGCTGTCTTGTAATTTAAGGGCCTCATACATCCTATACAATCTCTTAGCTCCACCCCCAAAATGTCAACAGCCCTCCAATCAGGAGCCACGGATGGTACAGGGTGGCAGCTTATGGAGGTGTCAGAGAGCGTGAAACCTGACATGGCAGCTTTGCTCTCTATTGTCCACTGACCTCTAACTGAGGCCCCCGCTTCTATCACAGCTCCAGTTTCACTGAAGGAAAGAGCCTTCCATTCTTCTAATGGGCCCTCAGAACAACATTCGGGCTCTGGCCTCCTTCAATCACTCGCAAAAGGCTTGCTATTGAGGCCAGGCCATTTAATACGGGGCGAAACCTTAGACTGCCACGGTCGGGATATATTGAGTGACCTGGATTATACAGTGTGTGTGTGTTTGTGTGTGCAAAATTCTTATATGGTATATTAAAAGAATGTGGAAACAAGAAAAAGCATCAGCCAGTTACAGTTTCACACACACAGACAGAACTGGATTTGCATTTTCGGTAGAAAAAAATTCTAGTGCTTGTAAAGTAAACTTAGGTTCTGCTCAAATGAAATGTTGCACCAGAGACGCTTTGCCATGAGGCCTGGCTATTAAGGCTATTAACATAAAAAAAGAAAGAAAGAAAGAATAAAATAATACAAATTCATAATTAAAAAATAATTATTGTGTAAAACTATGATAATATAAATAAAAAGTAAAAATCATAAACCATTAAAATATTTAGTGTGTGAAAGTTATTTCTCAATTTTTCAAGGATTGAAAAAAGTTCATTTTCCCAAGGAGCTTTAATTTCGTCAAATTATGTGTTAAATTAAGTGTGGAAATGTTATTTAATTGTTTGTATTTAGGATAAACAAAATGCTAGCTGTGAAAAATACATTATTTTAAAATGAACTGAATTCTTATGATGGCAAAGCTGAATTTTCAGCATTTATTACTCCAGTATTTAGTGTCACATGATCCTTCAGAAATTATTCTAATATTTGGTGCTCAGGATTTCTTATTATGCTAAAATGCTGCTTAATATTTTTGTGGAAACTGTGATACATTTTTTCAGGAGTCTTTAATGAATAGAAAGTTCAAAATAACCACATTTATTTTGAATAGAAATTTTCTGCAGCATTATAAATTGAAAAATAATTGCATCCGCTTTTGATTAATTTAATGTGTCCAAACTCAAAAGTTGCAAAAGTTCTTTAGTACAAACATCCATAAATCAAACTTCCCTCTTATAAAAGTACATAAAAGTTTATATATTACATAAAATAGAATGTATCTACAAAACAACGTTTTATTGGAGTTCTTATGTCAAGTAGTTGAAGTTGAATTAATTGCAGAGGTTTATTATTTAGGGCGTGGGGAATATCAATCCAAACTGTAACTGGCCACGGACTTTTACACATTAATTTCATCAGCTCACACAATGGAGCGACACAGTGGTTGAGACACATTTGCTTGGGGCTTTTGGACGTTCAAACCTCACAATGTCAACGTGCGCCTGTATTATTTCACAGCATGAAAACTGTCTGAACATACCCACAACATAGAACTTACAGTAATAAAGTCTCTGAAATCCAGGCAAGCTTGAGATATATGCCCCGTACTGACTCCTAAAATATGTCTCGAAAACCTGAGTTTTAAAAAACAAACACTGCGATTATGTATGTCCTAAAATGTGTGTATTTATGTATAGGGGAAATAATCATTCTTTCACTGCTTTCTTTAATGTAATAGAAATTTCAGGCTAAATTGAATTTATGGGTCCGCAGAGAGAATCCTGCTAATCATGTAAAGCCCACCATTAGCGCGAGGATCGGCTGCCAATGGAGCGAAGTGCAAAGCATTCTGGGATACCTTACAAACACAGCTATGCATTCTGTGATGCCATGCAAACACAGCAATCTGCCAGAGTTGAATCCAGATGAATGGGAGGAATTTCTTTCTCACTTCTCATGTCTTTCATTGTCTTTCTGCCTTTCCATATCTCTGGCATTTGTTTTCTACTTTTTTAGAACACAACATTCTCTTTTATTAGGGATGCACCGATACCGATACTGGTATCGGTATCGGGCCCGATACTGGCCTCCTGTACTCGGACTCGTACTCGTTAAAATGCCCCGATACCAAACGCCGATACCACACAGCATGTGATAAGCGCCATATTCAAACAAAGAAACACTGACAACAGACAGCAGAAAGGAGTTATGGATGTCTACTACGAAGTATATGTATGCAATGAATATAATGTTAAACATTCAGTATTAACGCCTGTATAGCTGATGTGCGCAAGCTGATAAACAAAGCA
>NW_015633195.1:67589-70471 GCF_001515625.1 Sinocyclocheilus rhinocerous
TAATATTTTTGTGGAAACTGTGATACATTTTTTCAGGATTCTTTGATGAATAGAAAGAAATCTTTTGCAGCATTATAAATTGAAAAAATTGCATCCGCTTTTGATCAATTTAATGTGTCCAAACTCAAAAGTGCCAAAAGTTTTATAGTATAAACATCCATAAATCAAACTTCTTATTAAAGTACATAAAAGTTTATATATTACATAAAATAGAATGTATCTACAAAACAACGTTTTATTGGAGTTCTTATGTCAAGTAGTTGAAGTTGAATTAATTGCAGAGGTTTATTATTTAGGGCGTGGGGAATATCAATCCAAACTGTAACTGGCCACGGACTTTTACACATTAATTTCATCAGCTCACACAATGGAGCGACACAGTGGTTGAGACACATTTGCTTGGGGCTTTTGGACGTTCAAACCTCACAATGTCAACGTGCGCCTGTATTATTTCACAGCATGAAAACTGTCTGAACATACCCACAACATAGAACTTACAGTAATAAAGTCTCTGAAATCCAGGCAAGCTTGAGATATATGCCCCGTACTGACTCCTAAAATATGTCTCGAAAACCTGAGTTTTAAAAAACAAACACTGCGATTATGTATGTCCTAAAATGTGTGTATTTATGTATAGGGGAAATAATCATTCTTTCACTGCTTTCTTTAATGTAATAGAAATTTCAGGCTAAATTGAATTTATGGGTCCGCAGAGAGAATCCTGCTAATCATGTAAAGCCCACCATTAGCGCGAGGATCGGCTGCCAATGGAGCGAAGTGCAAAGCATTCTGGGATACCTTACAAACACAGCTATGCATTCTGTGATGCCATGCAAACACAGCAATCTGCCAGAGTTGAATCCAGATGAATGGGAGGAATTTCTTTCTCACTTCTCATGTCTTTCATTGTCTTTCTGCCTTTCCATATCTCTGGCATTTGTTTTCTACTTTTTTAGAACACAACATTCTCTTATATAATAACACAAAAAGGCATCTGTATTTGCCAAGCACAGAACATTATTTTCCAAATAATTCTAATGCAACCAGTTTTACAACTGACGTCAACATCTATCAAAACATCCCCAAATGTTAACCAAGGAATGTGAAGTTTCTGAGATACACACAGACGTTTATCATAAAAATCAAAGAGAAGAGTGAGACTCCAAACACACTGAATATACGTTGCATTTTTAAACCAACCGCTATAAACCAACCATGACAGCTCCTAAGTCTCCACTACCCTTTGATTTTATTTGTAAAAACAGTTTAGCCCACTAATCGCATTAATTGCCATAAACGTGTTTAGCTTTCCCCTCTGAAGGCCTGTGTGAGGGTAAACAGTGATAACCGTCGAAAGTGGATGGTGGTAAGTCATTTGACGCCATCTTTCCGAAGTGGGCCTCTGGATCTGCTGTATACACACAGAGTGACAGTTCGGGCTGACATTTTTGTCAGGGGCGCACAGCCACAATCATGGATGATTGCGGGCCACGCAGGCTGGCGGAGACCGCTCAACCCTAACCTGATGACTATATGGGAAATGAAGCATGATTGCGGCCGAAAATGTCCAACGAGGCATCGGGCAGCTAAAAGCCCTTAGTGTACACAAGCACTCGCAAGAAAAAACAGTTCATTAATACCCTTAAATGCCTGTAGAGCACAAGCCAGCCATTATCGCACATTTTCAAGTAAAAATAAGGCCACGTCTTGTCGCTTGATGACGTCACACTGAGCTCTGATAGAGAAAAAAGGATTGAGAGGAAGAGAAAATGTGCTTATTATGGGAATTGCATTCAGGCCACATTCTTTCCCATGGAGTCAAAGGTCCACTGCTGTTCCCGTTAACATTCAGAGGTGCTCTGAAACATAAAACATACTTCCCCATTATACTGTAACTACCAATCTCACCTTCCCTCAGGCATGCATTTTTTCTGACATTAAAACCTTCAGCAACTAACAAGCATTAAATATATTATTACTCGTAATTAGTGGGCTGAAAGGCAAATTTTAATGAGCACCATGACTTTTCTTACACCCGGACACGTTTTCTGTAATTCGTTGTGGCATCCAAATTGCCTCAGCGCTCTCAGATATGCAATACGGGGTCTGTCTGTGGGTTATGCCGATGTTCTGTGATCAGTACTTGTACGAAATCGATTCTGGTTCCTGTTGGAGAACGAGAGGTGTTACGAGGTTTACCGCTGAGCGCCTGGAGTAACTGTGACCTGTAAAAGAGAAACCGCCGACACATCTTTCGGCACGGACAACAGCGGAGCTCAGATGGAGTGGCTAAAAACTACAGGCGAAAGCGAACATGTGCCTTTAATCTGTCTGTTTCCAAATGCCCCCTGGCAACCACAGCAAAGAGCAGAAAAACGTAAATGGATGAAATTATATCCATATGATTCAATGAGACAGCTAAGGGGAGACAGGTTTCTCATGCACTTCATCAGGGTACAAAATTAAACACAGCTTAGCTAAAACATTCGCATTACATAGTTTACACATATCATTTCCACATCCAAATGCCACTCATTTTAGCAGCCAACTTCATCTGTTGCTAATAGGAGGCCTAATATGAATCAAAGATCTGGTTAATTTTTCTCTGTTTTTTTTTTTTTTTTTTTTTTTTTTTTTTGATTTTTTTGCATTGTTTTCATCCTAATTTACTGCTATACCCACATTGCATCAACGTTGTTATTGTTAACTGAAACTAAAATGTTTTTGTTAATAAAATAAAATAAAATATTAGAAGAAAAAATAAACTTAAAAATGAAAATAAACTTTCAAAGCTGCAGTCCGTAAGTTTTGCCTCTTTGTCGCCATCTCTGTTTGAAAACCTGGAATTGCAGCTGTGTGCGGAATTATCTAGCTTGCGTGGG
>NW_015633195.1:70740-77717 GCF_001515625.1 Sinocyclocheilus rhinocerous
TATTCCTATGGTGAAAAAAAACAAAATTTTTTTTATTTTTTTTTTTTTTTTTTTGGAATGAAGCTGATGTGAATTCACATTCAATTATTCTCACGGATCTTTCATTTTTCTTTGTTGCTCTTTCGTCCGTTTCGAATTTCAACACATTTGATTTATACCTGATGTGATGTGTACACAAATCCTCAGCTGACAAATGTTGCCCAAATGGAATCGAAGGCTTGGCCGATAAACCAGTGGAGGAAGTAGTCATGTAAATGACTAGCAAAATTGCTCCAAACAGCCTTTTTTGTTCTCATGCAACACTGGTTAAACCAGACTGAAACCCATGTAGACTGTAGATGGTACCTTCACAGGAAGCAACCTATGATGACTAAATTAGGCCTCTCGCTTAGTCATTACGCACCCACCACCCCACTCTGAGCAACGTTTTTGAAGGAAACTGAATTGAAGGAGTATTATGGATTCTGACCTCGTCGCTATGGAAGTCGGGCATTAGCAGCTTATGCTACATGTGGGAATCCTGAACGAGAACATGCAGGAAACATATGGGTCTTTATGGGAGCACTTAACCCAGTGTCGTTCTGGGGCGCACCGTCAAAGTGTTACCAGCCAGGAGACATAGTGTCCACCAAAACTAGCTGTGATCTTCTTTTGACCTAGGAATAGATTCAGATTTAGTCAGTTGAAGGTTCTCTTCCAGGTCAACTGTTGCTTCTACATGTTCTCTTCCTTTCTGAAAGCCTTTAACCTGTAACTCCAGCATGAACTTTCTCTGGCGTCCCTCACCTGCTGCAGTAATCTGAATTTATGACTAGGTGGCGTGCTTATTTAAACATCCTGAAAACAGATTAGTGCAGTAAAAGTAATCTATATACCTCTAAGCACCCTTCTGAAATGCATGGCCATGTTTCTGAAATGCATGCCCCCCCCCCTCAGAATTAAGGCAGAAGGTCACCTGTGTCATGTTGCTGGTGTATTTATTTATTTTTTAATAATCGCTATAATTCATGAAATTACTATTTAAAAATTTCATGAATCAGATACAGGCCAAATTGTGTGGAATAATTCAGTCTGAATTCATAGTCTGTTGCCATGACATCCTTTCAGTTAAGAATACAAGACTGTATATTACTCACAGAAATATAAAGCATAATTCAGATGTACAATACAATTCAAAAGTTTGGGATCACAATGATTTTTTTTTCTTAAATGAAAGTGATACTTCGATTCAGCAGTGACACATTAAATTGATCAAAACACAAAGTTAAAGACTTTTATATTGTTTCTATATAAATGCTTATATCAAATACATGTTTATATTAAATAAATTTTAGCTTTCTGTTCATCAAAGAATCAAGAAAAAAAAACTTTATTGTGGTTTCAACACTTCATTAAGCAGCACATGTGTGTTTCAAATGTGATAATAAGAAAGGTAAATCAATATATTAGAAACATTCTGAAAGATCATGTGACTGATGGCTGGAGTAATGGATGCTGAAAAATCAACTTTCTCATCACAGATATAAATGACATTTTAAAATATGTTAATAGAAAATAGCTGTTATAAATTTGAATAATATTTTACAACACTGATTTCATTGTATTTTTGTAATTTAAAAAAAGCATCCTTGATAAGCATAAGAATTGAACTGAATTGAACTAAATAGTCATAAATGTACACAGAATATTTGCTTTATTCTTTTACATTAGTGAAAATGATCATTTACACACACAGACACACATTTATACGATACATATTCATCAAATTCTGGATAAGTTTATCGCATTATGGTTGCAAGATGGGCCCTTTTCAATTTTGTGCTATAAAAACTAAATTAGCAAAGGTTTCCATCTATTTCTCTTAATAATATATGCACATACTATAGTCATTACTAGTAAATACACACTGTTGTTAAGTAGGGCATCTTCCCTCATCCTACCTTACATATTACAGGCCTAAAGACCTGGCACCATTAACTTAGTGTCAAATTTATTTAATCCGTGTTTTCTTTGTTAAACCGAACACCAAAGAAGCCAAACAGTGTTCTCGTTTTCTCTGTCCGTACTGTGGAAGCTCTCAAAGCGCTGATGGACACCAAGCACAATCTATCACTCCAGTAACCGGCCTCTCACTCTCTCTGTTCTAAGTATCTCTAATGGCTAATTAGAGAGTATTACACTCGCCCCGATGCCTTTACAATACCACCGAGCCATCAATTATCTCCCCGTTTCGTGCAACATGAACCAGGACACCGTGAGATGCAATGAAACTCCTCAACATGATATGTGCAGTGTGTTCATGCCTGGAGAGGGGCAAATCCAGCGTTTGATGCATAGCAAACTCAGCATCCATTAACGGCTGTCAGTCCCCATCTACTCACTGACACCTGCTAGCGTTCAGTTCCCAGCAGCGGTGGCACAACAACGGGGTAACGTGACAGATACTTTGACTTTAATTGCTCAGAAACTTCCTCCTTAACTGGTCAGCGCAAGAAACACGTCGCTTTTAATATAATGGAGTGTGAGTTTTCCTTTTATATTCGATTTATGGATAGGAATTATGCTTGCTGAACTTTCTAAGTGACACCACACAAACTCACATGTGAGCTCAAATGATTGGCTGTCAGGGTCATGCCATACTTCATCAGGTTCTAACGTAGTCTGAACAGGATAAAGACCAAAAAAGGCCACATTTCACAATATCTCTCATTATATGACACGAATATGTGGACTATAAACTCTCCTGACCAACTGTCTTTCGCTTGCCTTTTCTTTCCACCCTCCACCCTGTTGGCATAACGTCTAGAGTTGACACAGCTGGCTCTGTCTCGTGCCCTCTCTCTAAGCTATTCTATATCTCCGACCTGACCACAAATAAACATCCCAGAGTGCCTTGCGCCTGCCAAGTCAAACGCCTCGGCGTCAAAGGCTTCGTCAGATTCATGAACAAAACAAAACTATTCAACTGGACAGTAGGTCAACATGGCATGTTAAATGTTAAAAGTGTTTGGTTGATGCTGTAGAAGAGTCGAGTGACATCTAGCACAGTTGGATTGAGAAGCAGAACATTTACACTATCCAGAAATGTGATGAAATTCAACTACAATAGAGAGAGCTTGCATTGTTGTCTTTTGGGAGACTGACTGTTGCGTTTCCCCTTCAAGGACTCTCTTGTTTTGTTATTTTCTGCTCAAAAGTGCAGTGAAAGGACAATTTATCAGGTCTTATTTCAGCACAGAACACATTATTAATACTGATACGTCATACAGTATGGCTCCACATTAAATCATGTTGAATCACAGTGGAATATGAGGCATAGTGTTTTGCTCTGAAAATAAATAATAAGTAATACGTACAATGACCAAGTCATTATGAAATGAAAATTTAACAGTGCAACAAAAGGGAAAAAGGGTTAACAAGATGAACTATACTGAAAAAAATCAAATGTATATCCAATTGTCATTTGAATACCTCACACAAAATCAATAACTCAAACCGGGGGCAGTAATACATGAAGATATAATAATCATACAGACCAAGTCATTATTAAAGGAAAAAAACTAACAAGATTAATTATTCTGAACTTGTGAAAATAAAATGAATATCTAAAATTAAATTTGACTTCAAATACCTCACAAATCAATAACTCAATTGAGAGAGAAAAATAGAAATAGACCCAAATAACAAGGCCTCTCTGTTCTGTGATATTCCACAGTAAACGTTTTCATATTTATGGAGTATTTAACTTGAAATTTCTCATCACACACTTGTTTACCTTAGCAGTAATATGAGTCTGGGGCTGGCACTCAATCCCCTCTTGGTATTTCCAAGCGAGATGCTCACGGTATTACAAAGCAGTGTTTTTTCAATGTTAATATCCATTTTCCATCTTTGCAATAAATTGCGCATGACCTAATCTAAGTCTGTATGCTGTATAAATAAGTATGCTGAAATACGAATTTGGCTCATCCGTATCACTTGTTCTGGTTGTATTTAAGCTTCGAAGAGGATAATATCCAGTCTTCAAGGAGCCATAGAACGTGATATTTTCTTAATTTTTCACTACTGTGGAAACAATGGCTGGATATTATACAGAGATTTGGAGCATTTCTTTATGGTCACATTCAAGTCTATTAAGAAACTGAATCCTTTATAGCTTCACAAACCTGTCATTTTAAATCAAATTTAAGGGGTGAACAGATGAGACACGAGCATTGAGGTCACATAGAATTTATCAGAAGGTATCATGAGACCTTTAGTGAAGGAATGAAATCATTGTTTTGGGAAAAATAAGTCTTTGGCAGTTTGTCACCAAAATGAACAAAACAAGAGTTGTATGTCTGTGCTACTGATCTTTGGGAATCCACATCAATGAGCTGCACACCATAACAAGACACATGTTATCTCATATATCTAAGAAACCAGGCACTTTCATATGGAAACATTTCTGTTGGAGCAACGACACCAAGGTCAAGGTTTGATTTCCAGAGAGTGCATGAACTGATTTTTAAAAATGCTATATAAATTGCTTTGGATAATACTGTCTGCCAAAGTTTGTGGTCTGTAAGATTTTTTTTCATGTTTTTAAAAGTCTCTTAAGCTCATCAATTGAATTTATTTGATCAAAAACACAGTAAAAACAGCAATATTGTGAAATAGTATTACAATTTAAAATAACTGTTTTCAAGTTTAATATCTTTTAAAATGTAATTTATTCCTGTGATGTTAAAGCTGAATTTTCAGCAGTCATTACTCCAGTCTTCAGTGTCACATGATCCTTCAGAAATCATTCTAATATGCTGATTTGATGCTCAAGAAACATTTATTATATTATTTTCAATGCTGAAAGCAGTTGTAGTGCTTACTTTTTTTGTGGAAACTGTGATACATTATAAATATCTTTACTTTCATTTTTGATCAATTTAATGCATCCTTGCTGACCAAGTATTTAAGAAAAAAAATGTAATGACCCCAATTGTTTTAAAAGTAGTGTAGATGTGAAATGTAAAGCCTGTTTCAGTCTCAGAGTAAATTAAATAAAACTGTAACTTCACAACTGTAAATTCACAATTTCACATTTGTTTCTCTCAACTGCGTATTTCTAAATGTCACATTGCGTCACACAATTTACATCACACAAAGACTTTATCTCAATTTTTGATTTTGCAGTTCCAACTTATATCTCACAATGTGACTTTGTTTCTTATTTTAAACTTTATATGACAATTACCTTTTTTACTCTGAGGTGGAAACAGGCTTGCCACATACCGAAATAAAAATTTACTTTATTCCTTAAAAATATTAATGAATGATCCTGGGAAAATGTGACAAAAATATACATTAGTCAAAACATTTTGAGAATGCAATTTGTAATAATAAAGAACGATGTTAACAAGTTAAAGTGTAGTGCAAGAATTATTGGTTGAAAGAACAGCGTAGAAGTTCATGTTGGTAGGAAGTAAATAAGTTACTGTTATTATTATTGGTAAAAATTGTCACTCAAAGTGTAGCCATGGTGATGGTTGTTTCTGAGCCATACTTCCATACCAAAAGTTTAAATAAATCTAGGGACTTGACAATATAAACAGATAAATGCTTTGAGGGAGCGGGGACAGCTCTTCTGGTGAAAATATACATTAGTCAAAACATTTTGAGAATGCAATTTGTAATAATAAAGAACGATGTTAACAAGTTAAAGTGTAGTGCAAGAATTATTGGTTGAAAGAACAGCGTAGAAGTTCATGTTGGTAGGAAGTAAATAAGTTACTGTTATTATTATTGGTAAAAATGGTCACAGTGTAGCCATGGTGATGGTTGTTTCTGAGCCATACTTCCATACCAAAAGTTTAAATAAATCTAGGGACTTGACAATATAAACAGATAAGTGCTTTGAGGGAGCGTGGACAGCTCTTCTGGTGAGGAATAAATAGTTTCATGGGGAGAGCTCTAATTGGCCTGTTGAATCCAGCTGTGAGTCAGCAGTAAAGCGCACCACGTCCTGCCAGATCTCTATATAACACCCCGCTTGAGATGTGGAACCGAAACAGTGTCTTTCCAGCGCACCACATTCTTACTGCACCCCCAAATCTACACCCATAACCGTCGCTGTGGTGAAAGGTTTATGGGAATGGGCTTTCGGTGAAGATGTTGCTCTGGTTACATCCATCTGTGACAGCAGATGACAAATGAGACAGAATGCTGTCACAGCCAATAAGTTTGTAAGAGAAAAGCTGTCACAAGCCTCCCACACTTAGTTTTGGGCTCTGTACAGACCACAGATGGGACGTGGTTTCGGGCTAGAGGGGCACCATGAAGTCTCCAGTTATGTGGCTGTTTATTAACTGGGTTGGTTTGGTTTTAAGAGATACTTGGGAACCTAACCTGGCTCTCTGTGCTGCTAAGTCCCATGGCTCATCTGTACCTCAACAAACCCATTCTGTGAACACTAGGATATTCAGTCTTAACTCAAAACTGTCCATGCTCTGTTTACATGCTGAGGTTTATGGTGAATGTTTGCGGAAAGGCTGGGTGCGATGTAAATAGCGCCTTGACTACAGTTATTTATTCTAAGGAGTGTTTGGCAGATGACACTTGGCATCAGCTCCGTGTCAACATGCTCTCTATAGTGACAATGAGGAAGATACTCTAAATTAAGCACATTTATGACTGGCTCTGTGTTCATTTAGGCCATAACTGAGACCCACACTGAGACTTTAAATCACCGCTATACAAATTAATTACCAAATTTCTAATGTGTAAATAGTGAACTCAAAGCACTATAAAAACACTTTTAGCACTTAAAATTCATAATAAATTAATAAAACGCATTTATTACCATACCTGTGACCAAAATGTTAGAGACAAATTTTCTTTTTTATTTAAGGGATTTTCTGGATTCTATATAAATTGGCAGCACTTGGGACTTCGTGTTGATTAACACAAAAATTAGTTTGGATTAGTTTCTTCTCAATATATAA
>NW_015633195.1:77727-137439 GCF_001515625.1 Sinocyclocheilus rhinocerous
ATTATATATATATACATAATATATATATATATATATATATACATATATATATATATACTACAATAAAAAAAAAAAATTATACCAAGCTTAACATTTGTGCTTTTAAATTTGGGCCTCGATTTTAAAACTAGGCCCATTTACTTACATTGTAAGTGCCTCACTGTAACTTTTCTTTTTTTGTAAATTTCTTTTTTTTTTTTAAGAAAATTAGAAACGATACATTGAAATTATTTGCTGTAACAAACATTATTTGTTACAGCAATTTTAAAGAAAAATGTATGACCGAGGAGCATAAAAAATTTGGCTAGCAGTTCATTAAAAGATAAAATAAGCTATAACAATACTACTGAATACCAAATATCTGTATTTAACTAGCAACACTTCACTTTACAACAGCTTAACATTTTCTTGGCATACTCGCCACCAGATTTTTTTTTAAGTCATCTGGCTGGATCATGTTAAACCAACTGATTTTCCACACGTTTGTGCTGCAATGCTAATAAACAATTACAGAAAATACAGACAGAAGTTATAAGGGAATAATAAAAAAATAGTGAAATCGAATAATAAAAACAATATGGCACTAACATAAATTTATAGTACTATACTGGAAAAAAGGACAATAGTAATAAATAACTTGAGTGTTTCCACAAATTTGTGCAGTAAATAAAACCAAAAAAGTGCATTACATTTTCTTATACCTTACAAGTAATTCTGACAAGGACTCTCTCACTCATTATTTGTGCAAACATTATGTTAATGGAGATTGTTTCAAATTACCTTTCACAAATCTGCTGGAAAGTCCATTATAAGATGACCAAGAAAGACAAGCCTCTTTCTTCATAGTTAGGATGATGGGACTAAATTAAGCCCATTCACCTGTGTAGAAAGCCATACATGTACCTGTATGTAGAATAAGTACTGTGTCTAGCAGGGTCTATTGCTCAAAAAGCCTGAGGAAGTTTTGACCATTAGCTGTATTTAGTCCCCTCAGTGTATTAGCAGACGATACGCCCCACTTGCAGGGTTAAACTGATTAAGCACTTGGATTTGGGACAGATATGACACAATTAGGGATATGCCGGTATCAAATTTTCATGTTGCGGTTAATTGCTTATGCTTTTATCACGGTATACGGTATTATCACGATGTTGAAATGAAGTCATAATACAGTATAACAGGTTTAATAACTTTTTTCTTATAACAAAAATAACTGAACATTTAAATGCAATAAAGCAATACAGAAAAATGTATAAAGTTAAAAGTTTTACACAGATTAAAGTGCAAAAGAACTATAAAGACCAATAGGTATCATTTTACAATAAGACCTCAGTGTTGTACATTTTGACCAGTTTATGGGAAAAGTATTCTTAAGATGCATTCAAAATTCTGAATAATTTGTAATATATAATTATTCACGGTATTTAGAAGTGCCCACGATAACAATACCGTGCATATTCATTACCGTGATATATCTCATTACCGAATACCGGCACAAGTCTAGCAATGCTAAATTAATTTGGCCATCAGCCTCTGTCTCACGTTTCAGGTATATAATTAAATGTCAGGAAATTACTTGCTCAAAATATAGCATTCCAGACAAATGCAATTAGCACAAAACATGTATGGATATATCATCCTGGTAATGCGCATTTAAAGCCCTACAGCCATCAGGTGAATTGGCTGAAGGTGAACGCATCCCATAAAAATAAAGTGTGTTAAGCAGGAATAAAGAGCTACCAGATATTTGACAATGATTATGGGTTAAGTAGCTATTAAGAATGCGTAAGTGGCAGAATGTCAGACAGGAAGAGAGAGAAGAGGAGGAGTGACTGGATTGCATTACTATACAGAATGACTGGAAACCTTTTACAGCTTGACAAGAACTTGGCCTGGCGTATTTGACAAGGAAAACAAGCACGATCCATCAATTCCCAGGCCTTTCATTCCTTTGCCAAAACATCAGTCTCCTGACAAATCTCAGACATTTTATGCCAGCAGTTTCATCATGCTAATATATGTATCACATATGGTCTCCGTTGCTTAACTATTAGCATGACGGAAAGACAACCGAGTCACAGATTGGATCTGACAAGAAGCAAAAAAATAAAATTTGTTGATCTTAAAATTAAAGATATAATTCAACCGTAACTTTGATTTGATGAAACATTAGAGAGTTAAAGGTTGCAAATTATGCCGTAATTGTAAAAACAATTCTGAACGTGTGCATTCATCTGCAGTACCATCTGGAAACTTGGATTCAAGTGAGATTTATGACGTTTCCGAAAACTCATATGAACAATGATCATGCTGGAATCATTCACTCCACCTTCCCATTAAATATCCCAAACAGAAGAATCTCCCCAAGCCACTGTTTAAAACCAATTCACCCAGAAGGCAAAGTTTTGGCAAATGGAGTGGAAACAGACAGTAAACAGTCCATGAGTCCTGCTGCTTCAGTGCAGGTAACTGTCGCTACCTGCAAGCATAACGGGGCTTAGAGAGCTGCCAGTTGCTAAGTTAAGTAGACAGGGCAGTAATGTCAGCAGCTCATTCTAGTACATCCACATTAGTATCAACGCCACTTTCTGCCTTTGCTGGGGCAGAACTCAGACAGCTCGGGTTTCGGTGGTGCATTCAGAGGAAAAAGTCAGCTCATGCACAGGCCAGGCGTTTTAATTAGCTAATGGTGCTAGCCGTTTCATCTCCAGCATCTGTGTTGATTGCTCACAAAAGCCTCCATTTACTCCAAAACACGTCATTTTGGCAAAGGTCTGGGCCGGCAGCTGCTGGAGAAATGTCCAAAAATCAGTCTAATAAATCTTTAAATATACGTTTGCCGGTTTCACACTAGCAAAAAGGAAAAAAGGAAATTCCCTGGTCTATGTTTTTTCCAGCAGGTTGTTTAAGCCAATTGTTCTTCAAGTAAAGGTCTGTATGCTCAAACTTTGAAACGAATGTGTCGTAAGGGTGGCTCCGCATGGTGTGGTTTAGGAAGTAAATCCTAATATCCGTTAACATTACAACATGTAATTTAAAAATTAAAACATTTTTTTGCACACCAAATGTTCAATGACCAGCTGTCTGGTGATGGCGACGACGACAAAGAAGAGAAATGCAAGCAAATGGGTGTGTACTGCTCAGAAACATTTACTGCTCCATTAAAATTAAAGTCACATATTCAGACTGCACACCCTACAAATGCGATCTTGTAAACTGAATATTTCACAAATGAGAAATATAAAAAAAAAAAGGGGGTCAGAAAACCTCAGCACTTTAGAAGTGTTATTTTTTGCAAACGAGTGATACGAGTAAAGTATAAATTCAGTATTATTTTTATCATTAATAATTTATTATTATTATTATTATTATTATTATTAATAATAATAATAATAAATACTTTTTTATAAATAAATGTGTTATTTATATTTTATTATAAATACTTTTATAAATGTATTAATAATAATATTAATAATAAATTAAAATATAAAAAATATGGCATGACATGTTGAAAAGGCTTCCAACCCCTGATTAAATAAAACCATATGTGAGGAAAATAGTTTATTAAATAATTTTAAAGTTGAAACTTTTTGAAAATACATGAAAAGTTTCTTCTTAAAAAAACAAACAAACAAACAAAACTAGATGACAAAAAATGCAAGAAAGAAGTCACTAAACAATCCGGTTCCAATATACACAGACATTTTTGCATCAGACATATGTCTAAATGAATGTCAGCACAGATGACGCAGGAAAAGCCAAAGTAGTAAAATCTAAAAGGTCAGAGGAATTATAGTGCTATTATGACTATGAGAACTCAGTGACCGTTTAGTACAGTAGTAAACACACTAACTACATAAAATACAGAACAGCACAGCCCATATTCTTAACCTGTCACAGCAGGCACAAACTGCAGAAAATGGCAAGAAAACCTCAAGTCGACTGCAAGCACGCTAAACCAAAGCCAAGATATTAATGACATAAGATTAAACCAATACATTCCAGAGGAAATTCATTAAAGAAACAATCAGTAATGTTCAACGTTGTAGCATGGATCGGCTCATCAAACGTGATCAACTGGATAAGTAACCGGAGTATTATCAACAGATACGCTTTGATGAATATTTACATGAATTTCATGAGCTCTTGGGATAGGTGATCTGAGATACAAATCCAGAGGTGAAACCAGTACAGCATTGACATATAAGAGCCCTGGGAAGTGTCGGGGCAGCAGTCGCTGGATAAATTTTTAATATTAATGCAGACAAGAAGGGCAAAAAAGCAATAAACTAAAACAACACTTGAATTAGGTATGAAACACAACAGGATATTGCAGTGAGATTATGTTGTTTCCTTTTAGATGCCTTCTCCCTCTGCTCTCCAACTACCACAAAACAGCCTGCGGCACTTTTTAATTGGAAAGGGTGAACCGAAAAGAGGCTCTCAAACTCTGCAAAGCGGTTTTAAGAGGTCTGCCCAGCTCAGTGATTGCAGATGTAGCTGTGTATTTACGTGCCGGGGCATAAAACCACGTCCAGGTATGAATGGTGACAAAGCAGAGAGTCAGAACCCCGTCCTATGTTTGTGATAATGACTTTTTTCTGCCAAGGCGCTGCATGATACAAATGAAATGGGAGAGAACACAAAGCAAGGGAGAGAAAGAAAGAGAGAGAGAGAGAGAGAGAGAGAGAGAGAGAGTGGAATGAGAGAGCGTTATGTTTGGATGCAGGGGAATTGTGCCTTGTGCACTCTTTGAGGAATCTGCAGTTGGAAAGATAATAAAAGGATTAGCTGGGTTTTCTGAAGCATTTGCTTCTAAATCAAAACGTCTCATCGGTTTCCTCTGCACAAATAGCTAGAATACCAAAATGTCTTCGTATATTGTGCAAAGGCCACAAATGCAACATGTTTCAGACAAAAGCTGCTTCTTGCGGAGGTCACAGGAAGGCTTCGATTCGGAGGAAAAAACGAAAACACATCAAAACCTGAGCAGGGTCAACTAGTCAAGTATGTGCACTCATCCATTTTGTGAAATAAATAATAAATACTATTTTTCATAAAATATAAAAAAATAAAATTAATAATAAATAAATAATATAATATAATATAAATATCATATTTATTTTTTCTCCAATGATTACAAAGTACTGAATGAATCAAGATTTTTTCATTCTGAATCACGCAGTTTGTTTGGTTGAGTCTGTACATTAAAAGATTCCCATAAAAACTGCAATGAAACTGCAAAACTGCATTATATCATTTAGCATTAGTAATATCATCATTAAAGTCACTTTTAAATAAAAAAACATCAATACTGTGAAGAAGTCACTCACCCAGTAACACAATAATGCTGCTACAAGTCAATTACATTCCACTCAAACTTGAACACATTACATTACATACTGTACATTATTTTTATTTCCTTAAAAATGAATTTAAATGTCAGTAATTAATATTTGAAAGCACTAAGTTGCAATTTCTGAAACACAAAACAAAAATAAAATCTAAATCTTTCCAAGTACCTTCTGAAATCTACCAAGGGAACACGTACTGCCAGTTGGGAATCATTTAATGATCCACTAAATTTGAAAATGCTTTGACGTTTGACTTAAATTGACCTTTTCTGTTTTTTGAACAGGAAACGTTAATGCGATTCTAGCCCAGGCCACCGGACTGCCTGAAAAAAGAGACTGAACTTGAACAGAGTTGACTCAGTGAGAGGCCCTCACTACATCCAGAGACAATGTCCAGCCATTTTACAACAATACATGGGTTTGTTCCTATCTTAGCATCTGCTTGGCATCGCCATGAATAAAAATGAGTGTTTGTTTGTTCTGACAGGTTGTGACACCAGGGCTCTTGCCACATACTCTGGGCAGAGTTTTGAGAGTAAGAACAGAACTCTTATAGCACTGTTGTACAAGTATGAGCAAGTGAGAAAAAGAGAGAGATTATGCGATTTAAAAAACAATAATACTCAAATACATATATACAACAACAAAAGCAATGAGTCACGAAAATGATTTCCAGAACCACCAAGTTTATGCCGCAGACTGCGCAGCAATGCCGAAAATGTAGTTGCACGGATTTGAAGGAATTTGCATGATCTAATTACATCTGTCAGTCCAGCTGCTGTCAGCTCAGAGTAAACCAACATCTTCTCGAGAATAAACAAAACTTGTCATTAATAACCTCAACGGAATTGCTCAATGCTACCCTTGTAACATACTCCGCATATTAGTGTACAGCTGTCTCCTACTGACACGGCTAAACAGATAATTTGGATACAAAAAGGTATCCCGGGATTTAGAGGAATAGGCTGACTTCAAAACAAGCTGTTATATTATCTGTAAAATAAAAGGATTTTTGGACAGAATCTTGTACATAAAATTTTATATATCTGACAAGAAATCCAACATTCTCCGATTGAGCAATAGAGGGGAATTTTGCTGTCATCTCCTCTGCGGCTCCGTTCTTACAGACTACTACATTTTTCAAAGTGTTTAGTTTGGATAAAAGAGCCAATTCTCTTAATACTTGTGGGACGGCTAAACGTTTAAACCTCCTATTTAAAGGGATCAAGTGCATGCATTGTTTGGTTATGTTAAACAGATGTGTAGAGGGGTTTTTTTTAGATCTCAATCATTTTACTTTTTTAAAAAGGAAAAGACAGAAAGACAGACAGAGAGAAAGAGATCTTAAGAAAATAAACAGAGTTTCACCCTACACAAATTGTGGACTAATTGTGTATTTGGACTTACACATTGGTGGGGCTGGAGCCATTTTTCCACTTGAGCTGAAAATGTTAGAAAAAGCACTTTGACATTGATTAGTGTGTTGACTTGTGGAATCGGAGAGTTTTACCTGGATTTCTTGGGTTTCACCACAACACTATTTATACAGCTAGACTACAGGTCCAATTAAATACCCAAACCCGTCAGTGGAAATGTTAGCTGCACTTTCAGTTGAAATCATAATTTCTCATGCCATGCGATATGGTTGTGAAAGAAAAAAAAAACGCTGAGGAAAATAGGCATAGGTGGTCCCTTGAAAGCGGTTACAAAAAATGAAGCTTGGAGAGAACTTCCAAATATATTCCTTAAATAAAACAGACACAAAATTCAAAAATAATGGATTTGTAAAAAAAACTTTTATGGGGCCTTTAGAAAGAAATTTGGTTTAATAAAGCCTAATGAAAGAGTTATTTGTCCTCTGTTGATAATACATACTTAAAAATTTATTTTAAAACTGACTTGCTTAATTAAAAATAATTATACCGGCATTTGGTTTCCCCAACTTTCCACTCAAATTAAAGTCAACGAGGATTCCAACAAAAACAATTCACTCCGAAATACTGCTTATGCATTTTGAAGGCCATTTCAGCTGCCACCTATAATCAACTCTATGAATTTCATTATGGGGAACTGCTGGAAATTGTGCACTTTTGACAGACAGCTAAAAACGGTAGAGACTCACCATGCATTTGTTGGGTTTCTCTCCAGAGTGAACCCTCATGTGGATGAGCAATTTGTAGCGGGCGTTGAAGGGTTTGTAGCGTCGGACACATCCGGCCCAAAAGCAGGTGAAGTCCTCGCCCTTGCGCTGGTCGATGTGAACCTTCTCAATATGCCTAACCAGCTCCTCCTGCTGCTCATACGCCACGCTACAGTCAATCCATCGGCATACCTGCTTATCGCTAAATACATCCTCCCTGTCGCCCACCTGCTGTTCGACCAGGCCTGTGGGTTTGGGTGGTGCCAGAAGGCCTGAGGGTGGAGACTGTTGCTGGCTCTGAAGATTCAGTAGAGCTCCTGGGCCGGAGCCCATGTACTGGTGCAGGTGGTAGGGAGGGGGCATGGGTGGCCGTGGGGGGCCTGCTTGGTGATGATGGTGGTGGTGCTGGTGGGAATGCCCACCGCAGTGGCTTCCGCGGCTCGTCAGATGGTGATAGTGATGCTGAAAGAGCTCCTCCTCACTTGGAGAGAACTCATCCACCGGTTCCTGTTTCAGTGTCGGCATACAGCTGTCCAGCACCACGCCGGGCTGTATGAGAAGTCCAAGCCCGTCGCAGCTACCCACGCCGGGCCCCGGCTGCATGGAGCCTACGTCCTCACAATGCTCCACCGATGACACCGTGGAGGACGAGGACGAAGAGGAGAGGGGTAGGAGGCAGGACGAGGTGGAAGGTGAAGGCAGCTGAGGGCTGGGTGTGGGGAGAGGCTTGTGGGAGAACGTGGCGGCGGTAGGCGACGATGAATTGGTGTGCAGGCCGTTAACGCAGGACATCTGGGAGGAGCAGATGTTTGTGGCAATATCAGTTCCCTGTGTGGATGACTGGGAGTCCACCGAGAGGCAGCGTCTCTTCAGTCCGCTCGCATTCGGCCTTGCTGAGTGACGCGAGCTCAGGGACAAAGCAAGCGGGGAGGAGCCATCTTCATTATTAAATGGATACACAGTCACTGCCATTGCCGACAATGACAGAACTGTTGCTAAGTTACCTTCACCGCCACCACCGCTGCCGCCACCACCACTGCTCGGACGGTCCAGTTCCCTGCGACCTGCTCCCATCCCTCCTGAAAAGTCGCCCAGGGCCGATCCCAGCTTGTAGCCCTCCTGTTTGATGGGGTACGACAGCAACGCATGACACCTATTGATGCCACCGGACAGAGATGACGAGCTGAGATCCGTCTGAAAGCCAGCAGACCTGCGGGAGAATGAAACACACCCAGAGGAATATGAGGAGCATTTAGGCAGAACGGAGCAGAAAGAATATGCACGCTATTAGTGGCCCAGCCTGTTGAAAGATAAAGGCCAGGGCTTCTCAAAGTGCTGCCAACTCTGCACTGTCAGATACCGCAGGAACAAACAAGCTCTGTGCTCTGGTCCTGGCAAACCTGCACTCTCAAACATCTCTGTTAACACTGACAATGTTTGACCAAAAGCAGCACGATTGGAGAATCATTTTGCAAACCCTTACAGAATCTTATTAGGTTATAATGTTTGGTTTGAGTTAATCAGAAGCTACTTTTTATGTTCCTCTCTCTCTCAGGAAACATCCATTGGATGGGTTTCCACTGTGGTGTATTTTAAACACTGGTTATATCCACCACAAACGCTCCCGAGCAATTCCATGAATAAATGATGCAGGAAATTTGGCCTGAACTATAGTTATGAATGGGTATTTAAAAATAAGAAGAGAGAGAGATGAATACAGGCAGGCTGTCATACTCAACGTATGACAGGCTTTGATGACACAATAGGAGTTAACCGAAGCCTACATGTGAGCTAAATAGAAGTCACCTGGTTTTGGTGGTATAATGGTGGGCCTCTAAACGCTCTGTGTTTACAATACTCCCCATTATAGTGGGAATCTTTGCCCCCCTTGAATGGGGGTCATATTTCCCAGTGCGTCGCTGTGATCTTCCACATAATAATTCCTGTCAGTTTGCTCATTATGGATTTGTGCGCAAAGCTCTGGAATGATGTGAGAAGGGCCCTCTGTCCCAGCAGCCTATGAAAGATTTTGTCTAAGTCCCCTTTTCACTTGTTGCAGGAAATCACTAATGCTAGCGCACTGGCTGAGCTGAAGCCTCAAGTTTGTCATGAGTCGCTCCATTCAGGCTCACCACTTCCTGTTTGGCTGAAGCAGTGACATTCAGCGACAGTATTGGGAGAGTTGGATGGCATGCACTTTGGATAGCATCCCTCGCTGAAACTATGGGTTTCAACTGTACTGCGGCTACACAGAAGCCAAAAGAAACCAACGGCAGTCTCTTTTCCTAGCCATTTAAAAAACAGACACAGCCAATAAGCGCCATCAGTACTGCAGTGTTTGACTAGCTTAGTTGACTTGTTCCGCACTACATTAAGCTTTATAAAAAAAAAACATTATTTGCTTTGCAGATATGTGTTTACATTTTTAATGTAATTAGCAGGACTATAAAATTGCAATCTTAAATGCTTTACATGCACTTTACTAGATCCTAGTATACAACTTTATATTTTGAACAATGTGTTTAATGGGTGTCCTTTTCTGTCATACAATCACTCACATGAACTGCTAATCCTGGATGTCTCAGAGGACAAAAAGCAAAAATCAAAAGCAAATACTTGTTTGTCTTTTAATTAATAATGGCACTAATATACCATTCAAAAGTTAAGGATCGGAAAGATTTTGTAATGTTTTTGACTGACGTTTCTTATGTCCACCAAAGTTGCATTTATTTGAACAAAAATAGAGTAAAAACAGTAATATTGTGAAATACTATTACAATTTAAAATAACTATTTTCTATTTTAATATATTTTAAAATGTATTTTATTCCTGTGATGGCAAAGCTGAATTTTCAGCAGCCATTACTCCAGTCTTCAGTGTCACATGATCCTTCAGAAATCATTCTAATATGCTGAAACTATGATATTGGCCCATTTTTTTCAGGATCCTTTGATGAATAGAAAGTTCAAAAGAACAGCATTCCTCCTATCCTTGTGTCCCTTAGCATGTGTCCCTACTATGCTTTGAGCTCATTTTTATATAGAAATTATATATCTTAAACTTATTTTAGGCTTGATTCCTGTATATGACACTGATAATCGGTTTCACAAGACGCCTTCAAATGCCACAAAGTCAAGAGGTAAACTATACTGCTGATGTGAGGTGCACAGAGAATATAACCAGAAGCCACAGGAATTTTCGGCACAAATCTGTTTTACAGATTTTCAAAATTGCTCAATATCATATCTGGGATGCAATTCTTGCCACAAGAGGCAGCTTGTGAAAACAGTTTTGCTGTTAGCCCTTTAGCTAAGACCCTTTAACCCCCAAAACAGCTATTTAAGCAACCATGAGGAACAGAAGACACAAATATGCATTTTTTCTTCTTTTTCTTCTTTTTCAAAATAACAATAGAACCTTCGAGGCACTTTTGATAACAAGCATAACAACAGACATGAATAGCAGATGACATGCCTTTGGTGAAGGTGATTGTCCCCAATCAACACTCTTGTGCAATACAGAAATGTGCACATCCAACCTGCAGAAGATGAGGCAAATGGCTCAGTATCAGAATACTTCACACTCCATTTGCTTCTTTTAATGTATTATTGTCCAACCCCAAAAACGTTCTGCCAAGTTACATCAATTCAGATCCAAGTTTGCATTAAAAGCCTTGCTCTATATGGAGAGAATTATGGGAGACGTTTAAAGATATGATCCTTTGTTACATTAACAGAATTAGTTATGGCAAGGCTACATAAGAGAAGCTCCTCCACGTTTGGAAACTTGGACAGAATGTTAGATTGGATTTATATTGAATTTGCAATGGTAATTCACTTTTGGGTATTGCACTTGGTTTTGGTCAGAAGGTAGGAGTCTGTGAAAGAACCAGTTGTGAAAGCTGGGACAAAGAGAAAAAGAGAGAAAAAGAGAGATTTTATTGCTCAGGCAACAATGGAACCCACAGCCTACTATCATCAGATGCATGACTGAATTTATGTTTTCTTGTATTCTAAAGTATTGTTTAAGGGGTTTATTCCACTTTTCATTGATAAAGACAGTAGAAAGGAAATTATTGGGAGACCAGATTCAAAACTGCATCTGCCACAATAATACATTTCCTTTATCCAAAATAATATATATATATACACATATATAATAGTGGAATATAATAATAGAATTATAGAAGAATTATGCAAATGCTGCTTGAAATATGAAGCACAGCAATGCTTTATGTCAATTACCCAGATGTGGGAATGATAATATATATATATATATATATATATATATACAGTGGGTACGGAAAGTATTCAGACCCCCTTAAATTTTTCACTCTTTGTTATATTGCAGCCATTTGCTAAAATCATTAAGTAAAGGTAATAGACTATGGGGGGGAATGATTGTCACAACTAGAACGCCACAGGGCAGTGAAAGTAAAGACATGAATAATGTTTTAAAACATTACTATTTCAAATAAATTCTGTTCTTTTAAACTCTCTAGTCATCAAAGATTCCTGAAAAAATGTATAATGGTTTCCACATTAATATTGTTTTCAATAATATGATTGATAATAATAAGAAATGTTTCTTGAGCACCAAATCAGCATATTAGAATTTCTGAAGGATCATGTGACACTGAAGACTGGAGTGCTTCAGCCATCACAGGAATAAATTACACTTTAAAATATATTAAAATAGAAAATTATTATTTTAAATTGTAATAACATTTCACATTATTACTGTTTTTAGTCTTTTTGCACGTCTGACATCAAAACTTAAAATCTCATGTAAACATGTTTTTTTATATATTACAGTTATCAGGATATTGTTGTGCATATTACCATAACAGATTTTTTTGCTTGATATTTTGTTTGATTAACAATTTCATTACTAGTTTGAGCCCTCACATGATGTCCAAAATAAAGTTTGAATCGTCAAGCAAAACCAGTTAAGAATCACTGCTTTACAGTAACATACAGTAGAAGAAACAGTGCAACCCCCCCTGCCCCATAACCCCACCACTGGACCCCGGGGACTCCCTGCATCTGATCAGCAGATGGGCAGGCCATTATTAAATGTAATTGGTGGTAATCTTAGGTGATTTTTTTATTTCGGTGACACTTCATTTTCTACAATTCTCACCTCCTGCCTTTCAAGTCATCTAAGTGCAGCATTAAGTGCTGGAGTGAGACCGAGCTTGTGCCAGCATTTAATGTTTTCAAGTCTTCAGAGATGCTGGCAATGGAAAGCAGATGTCTGAAGATGCAGGAATACAGCAGAAGATGGGGCTTCAGAGAGAGGCTGGAAGAGAGCTGTGCATATGCCCATGTGTGCCAGTGCACGTATGTGTGTATCAACTCTAATGCACATCAAACATGTAAGCCTACAGAACAACAAGCTGCCAAAACCACAAGATATATGCGTCTGGAAATGTGCTGTGACATTTCTACTCAGGCCACTTTAGCACCATAAATCATAGCAGCCACACTTAAACAGTTAATAACGATCAGAACTCACTGATGCACGGTTCCTCTTACATTCGCCTTATTAACTCGTTAGTGGGGCTAGCTAAGGTGGGCATAACCATTACTAGTGCTCATCCTTGGGGTTAGGGATTAAATGTTGACATCTGTGATACCTCAATCATGCGGCTTGTTGAGAAAAGAAGCTCTACTACTTTTCTAAGGGATCTGACACAGTTTTACCTGGAGGACCATAAAACAAGCAAAAAATAATAATAAATAGACTTACATCATATAACATAATGGCTTGGGGAACAAACCACCTTGCAACCTCCAAAAACGATCTTTGAAAAATCTGTTAAAAAAACACTAATTTTATTTCCTGTATACATAAAAAAAAAAGGTTACTCCACCACATCTAATGTTCTCCTCCAAGGCTCTGTACACAAACATAAATGTATGAATGTTTAGTAAATTCAATTATACTGTATATTGTCCATTTTAAAGCTAAATTTGACTTCCAAATAAAAACAAACAATATTTAAATCAAAATAAATATTTTAGTCAACATTTTTGCACCTTGCCTTTCTCTGTTGCTCTATGACTTCCATTTGATGTTTGTGCATGCACATGTTTTGATGAACATGAAACATGCACGGATGAATTTTTCACAATAAAATCTATAAGCATTTAGAAAATAGATAGGGTGAATTTTCATTACAGGCTAGCTTTATGTGTGAAATTTAAAGGGGTCATATGATGCGATTTCAAGTTTTCCTTTCTCTTTGGAGTGTTACAAGCTGATTGTGCCTAGATAAGATCCCTGAAGTTGCAAAGACTAAAGTCTCAAAACCAAAGAGATATTCTTTATCACAGTTAAGACTCTGCCACGCCCCCCTAAAACGGCTCATTCTAACACGCCCCCACATATCTACCCCACTATGTGGAAATATTTGCATAATGCACCCAAATGTGGTCTGAATACTTTCCGTACCCACTGTATATATATAATAGAAACCTTCAAAAGAGCTTTTTCCCCAGACTTCTTATCCGTTTCTCACACAGTGAAATCAAACTGAAAAGGATGAAGGACGAAGAACACATTGGCTCTCATCTATACCTGGAGGACAGACAGAACACAGAGGATTTTTCTCCAGCGCTCTTAGAAGATCTCTGATCCTTGACCAAATGTAAGCGAGGGTAAAGGAGGGAGCAGGTTTGCAAGCATTCAGAAGCTATTAAGGAATGACAATCTTGGGTGTGAGATCACTGCTGTGCGGAGCCAATAACACCTGAGGGCAAAGCAGAGCTCCGTGATGAAGACCAGACTGATGTGCTGGCCTCATTCACAAAAACACAAGAACACAAATCACAGAGCAGAACCGAACTGTAGTGAGAAAAACACTTCCATTGTCATCCTCGTTTCACATGTACAAAAGAACAAGGCTTTTAGACTCTGAGCAAATAACAAAGCTGTTTTATATGGCAAACGCTTCCATGCTATATATCCATCTTATCCAGACTTGTCAACTTATAAAAAGATCACATTTCCAATATATTTTGTTGTTAAGTCAAAGTCTCTGCTTCTAATCAAGCTCCACATTATTTGGTGCAAATTTATCTGTCATTTGGTTATATATTAATACAGTATGGGGACAATATAAATACAACTGGGGAAATTAATAACACAATATTTGACTGGTACATTTACAAAATTGTCACTTTGTCATGTTGATTATTTAGCATATTTTAAACACCTCAAACATTGTTGTTTTATCAAGTAAAGGTAATAGACTATGGGGGGGAATGATTGTCACAACTAGAACGCCACAGGGCAGTGAAAGTAAAGACATGAATAATGTTTTAAAACATTACTATTTCAAATAAATTCTGTTCTTTTAAACTCTCTAGTCATCAAAGATTCCTGAAAAAATGTATAATGGTTTCCACATTAATATTGTTTTCAATAATATGATTGATAATAATAAGAAATGTTTCTTGAGCACCAAATCAGCATATTAGAATTTCTGAAGGATCATGTGACACTGAAGACTGGAGTGCTTCAGCCATCACAGGAATAAATTACACTTTAAAATATATTAAAATAGAAAATTATTATTTTAAATTGTAATAACATTTCACATTATTACTGTTTTTAGTCTTTTTGCACGTCTGACATCAAAACTTAAAATCTCATGTAAACATGTTTTTTTATATATTACAGTTATCAGGATATTGTTGTGCATATTACCATAACAGATTTTTTTGCTTGATATTTATATATGTGTGTGTGTGTGTGTGTGTGTGTGTGTCAGCACATGTACCTGACAGGAACTGACATGAAACTGCTTATTAGCATCTTTGAAAAAGCTTGGATCGTGCTCTTTTTTCCAAAGTAACTCGCTCTGTGGCCATCCGCCATTTTTCAAATGTGTGTTTCCATAAAAGTGTGTTTTGTAAATAGATGCTGATGAGTTTCTCAGTGTGCATCACACAAACCTAATTAATCAACAATTAAATTTGTTTTTCATTATTGGTTTAATCGATTACTTTATTCAGCCCTACTTAGAACAGCCTAACAACATAGCAACACCCTAGCAACTACCTACAAATATCTATTATAGTGCCAAAGATTTTTGCAAGGGCATTCACATTTTCTTCAGAAAAATATAAAAATCTAGTTTCTGTTTCATATTTTATTTCTCTGCTTCTCTTGTTGTCGTTTTGTTTTCCTTTCAATGGTCCCCTCCACTTCTCCTTTTTTCTTTCAGAGACCAGATTAGCAGACTCCTGAGCAGTGGGCTTTTACTGGATTCTCTTGCGCTCTTCAACACGACTGCAGTGTCCTGTGCAGATGTTGCATATTATGGATGAGAGCCTTCTCCATGTTTAAATCTCATATCTCATGTCTATACTTGTGTCTCCACACAGACCCGGAACTTATATTACTTGCTTAGTAATGAAGGTTTGATTGAAAACCTGAGGGTACAACAAAATGAAAAATAACGAAGTCTGGGGAAAGGTTCCCTTAAACAGGTGCCTGGCCCTGAAAGGGCAGGGGGGAAAAACTCGATTAAACTATGAGGGACTGAAATGACTTTGTTTTTCTTGCTGGATTATTGGTACCACCAGACCAGGTTTTTCATGAGGATGAAATTGGTTTGTTATGGCAGTTTCTGTATAAAGACAAATGCAGGTTTATGTTTAGTGACAAAAATGTCACTTTTAGCAAAAATATATTCTTCAGCCAGTGTTTCATGTCAAAGAAAACAAGGTACACCAAAAGCAAAGAATATTATGGCCTCAATATGATGGCCATTTTATGGAAAAACCACTCTTGTGTCAGGGTTATTATTGTTAACTAAAACTAAAACTAATAAAGAAAAAAATCCTTGATTTGAAATGAAATAAATGTCAACTGAAAATAAAATATTGAAAAAAAAAATGTAAACATACTTCATTTCTGCTAGTTGCTGTTTAGTTTAAGTTGAAGTACCAAAATAACTCTAATAAATAAAAATTAATAAAAAAATCTTATAGATATATTTAGAAAATGAAAATAAAAATGACAAACAAAATTACCAAAAAATTAAATGAAAACAGAAAAAAAATTTTAAAAATAATTTAAAATTCTAAAAACTATAATAGTATATCTATTAGACATATCAATGATACTAAAGTATTTTATATTTTTATATGTATTATTTGTTTAGGTGTAAAACTTAAACTGGAAAAACTACTAAAAGTACATTTACTTGAATTACAAAAATTAATTAAAATGTAATTAACATTATGTCATAATTTACTCATTATGTCATAATTTTCTGTGGGATATAGTTCATAATGACAACATCTATTAAGTTACAATAAAATACAATAAAATCACCATGAAAGTATAATAAAAGCAGTTATTTGTAGTTTATTTGTTCTTTTTGTCAGTATTTGTTGTATGTAAAAGAACCATGGGGAAAAAAACGCTTATGGGTTTGGACCAACATGGATGTCGAGTAAATGATAACAGAATTTTTATTTGTGGGTGAGCTAATCCTTTAAGAAACTTTACAGCACAGCAAAGATTTTCTCTTTTGCAACCACATGAAGGGTTTTGCTTTCAGAACACAGACTAAATTAAGTTATAAATAATAAGCTTAAAGATCTGCTGTAACATTATATCTACACAGAGTTCATCAAACAAAAGAAGTAGAATAATTTGCTCATGAGAGGGACAGATGCAGCTGGCCACTGATTTCATAATAGCTTCGGCTCCTAAAACAGTCCGAACTGACCGCAGACTACTGAACACAAACAAACACAAAACACTGCCTGCACTACTCCTACGGTTCAATGACTAAACCGCACGCTTGGACTAGAGAACCTTTATAAATCAAGGCTCACAGTGATTAAAGCATTACATGGCCATTTCAAAACTTTATCGACCATGCACAAACACACCTAGGCAAACGAAGTAAAAAATAAAACAAACTAAAAATGCTAATGACAATCTGTCCTAACTGTGATCAGGCAAGTGACTTCTTGACATGCTTCCAGACATCATGATCAGTTGTTGATCTTCTTCCATACCTTTATTGTAATTACTGGGTTCCACTTGGGCATGTCACCACCTGCTGGCGACTGGCTGTCACTGGAGGAGCCTCTGAGTCTGTCCTCTGTGGACTGACGTGGGTGGATCTGGACCACCATCACTTCGGTTTCCAGTAAGCCGCGGGTGAGGCTGGTTCAGGGTGGTGCTGGAGAACCTGGCAGAGCTTTGGCCGTACCCATTGTGCCAGAGATGGGGTTCATGGCTCCAGCTTTTCAGTTTGTAATGGATACGCTCTCATCAGATCAAATAAAATACAATGCAGCTCCTGCCACATAACTGACTTTTAAAACTTTCCAAAGGCACAAACATTCAGGTCGTCTTTTTCAAAATCAATGTTCAATGAATCTGAAAATCAACAGTCATCTTCAATGCTGTCAGTATGATCATTATCAACAGTCATTTTGCTCATGATCGTCATCAAAACAATGTCAGACCTGGTCACTATAATCTGATGCCCATGCTATTGTGTCGTTTAACTGAAGCAAGGATGGTTAACTTTTAAATGTGGGCTTGTTTTCAGAGCTAAAGACTTGTGGAAGAGGTTTAGAGTCTGTTGAGACATTAGCTTCAATATGGAAGCTTGTTTCCGAGATTAAAAAAAAAAAAAAATAATAATTGTGACTTTTTATCTCACAATTCTGACTTTTTTCTTGCAACTAAGAATTGTGAGATATAAAGTCAGAATTGTGAGATTTAAACTTGGAATTGTGAGAAAGAAAGAAAAACAGCCAAAATTGTAAGATAAAAAGTGGCAGTTATCTTTATTTTTTATTCTATGGCATGAACAAAAAACTGAATTGCGTGATGTAAACTCAGAATTCAAAGAGAAAAGTCATAATTGCGAGATGTAGACTCATATATCAGAGAAAAAAGTAAAATTGCAAGATATAAACTCATATTTGCAAGAAAAAAGTCTGAATTCAGAGTTTATACCTCACAGTTCCGAGTTTATATCTTGCCATTATGTCTTTTTTTCTCAGAATTGTGACAAAAAAAAAAGCTAGAATTGTGAGATAAAAAGTTGCAGTTACTTTTTTAATTGTTTTATTCTGTAGAAGAAACAGGCTTCCATAATTCAAAAAGCAATCGTCAACTAAAATGATTTTCTATTGTTCTATTCAAATCTATTGCCTTAAAAGAAGTCATGTCCCCTTAAAAATAATGCAGTGTAAAAACAGAACAAGAACAAACTTGTTTTACAATGAACAGTAGTAAGAAACGGGTTCACAAACAAAGTTCACGTTTTGCGGTCTACATATAGTACAGGATGAGGTTACCGGAAATGATTTTACATCAGGCCCACTGAAATCTATAGAGTGTGAAATACTGGGGCTGATTACAATGTAAATATGTCAGTAGCACGGGGCTGTGGTACATTCCTGTGTCTTGTGCTGTAAAAACGTACAGCTTTAACATTAAGACTCGATGAGGTTCCTCATCACAGGCTGCTGTTCTGGCTTTTATGGGATCTTGACAGCTCTTTGGGGCTCTGTAAAAACACAAGAACTTCGGGACCTCGGAGGTCCTGCAATACTGCTGCAGTGAAACTGTACGGGTTGCATTACGTCGTTTCTGTTTTGTGTGTGCGCGCATGTGTGCAACTTATGTAGAAATATGTGTGCATGCGACTATTAAGTTATTCTAAGCTTCGAGACAAGTCAAACAGCCATGTTCGAACAGAAACAGAGCTTTTCTTCTCAAGCAAAATGCTTTGGTTTCTCTTTTTGCACTGTGAAGTCATATTTAAATACTCTTGTATTGCAAAGATTATGTGAAATTAATTCCATTTGCAAAATATCTTTTGACACTAAATCAGGCTGCCAAGGTTGTGACCTAATAAAAGTTCTCGCATAATCCTTATTATGAAAACTGGCCCTTGTAATTAAAAGTGAAATGCAGTCTTGTACAGTATCCAACGTTCTAAGCTCAAATTTCTGGACTGTATGAGTCAAAGCTAATATTTTCATTTGGTGCATTCCTACAGTATGACAGCTAATGGTCAGCACAGCATTTCCAATAAATACATGAGAAAGTGAGTTGTACTGTACACTCTCAGCAGTCCTATTAGCTTGATTAATTTTAGTTAACTAGAAATAAAAGGCAAATTGTCAAAATCGACCAATAACAAATCAAACAATACAGGGTCAATAGCTGTCCTGTCACTGTCTGTGGCCAAAAACAAGCTCTGAACACAACTGTATTGGCCCACATTACAGAGTATGGCGTTCACTTTAGGCTGCTTCCAATATTTACAAGCAAGACTGAAACAGTGAGAGAATTCGACTGAATGCAGATGGCAGGAAGTTCCACTCAAATGACAGTGGCCAAATTCAACCGCAAAACACGAGAGGAACCTCACAAGCACACATTGCATGTCCTCTTTCCAAATGCTAGTACACTTGTCTGAAGCTAAAGAAGACTATATGCATGCATTGTTACATTCAAAAGACACTCATAATGTTACAAAAGTCTTCTATTTCAAATAAATGATGTACTTTCGAAATTATTTATCATGGTTTACACAAATGATTATGAGTGGCAAGAAATGTTTGGGAAACCCCTTGACAGTTGCAGTTTAATGACAGAAGTGCTTGTAATTGAGTCGTAAATAAATCTAACAATGTTTGACAATGATTATATCGTTTTCTACGCAGTGCAGCCCTGCCTGCAATTCTCTAAGTGGAAACTTTGTTTTTAGATGGTAAAACCAGATGGTTATGTGAGGAACACAACAGCGAATCATATTTCATTTCCTTTTTTTTTTTAGTGGAGAAAAAAAATAATGGAAGCTTTCTTTCAGAATAAGATGTTCAAAGCAGTCGGTATAATTGGTCTGGCTTTGAAGTCTCTGGCAGGGCTCGGGATAAAATCTTACTACTAGACTCACACACCAAGTAGTCTTGTTGATTAAGAAATCAATTGACTCCACCATTTTTTTGTTTTTGAGGAACCATGATTTGCTTTGACAACAGGGGCAGAGAAGGAAAAGCTTTTATTTTTATTTGATTATTCATCTTGTTTCATGTTTCCCGCTTCAAGCCCCATGCTTTTCTATTACAGTGTGCTGAGATGACCAGTCCAAGCCGAAACAAGAACATAATCCCTGCTGATATCCCCAAACAAATGTTATCTGCAAATTCACAGCAGATGACAGAGCTGGCTGTGCTCCGCAATGGTAAACTAACTTAGTCACTATCAAAGCTCTCGGTCTCAGTCAAGCATCATGGCCATGGCTAAGACTGTTTTGGGCTTTGAGTAATTCAACCCGAGGCGACTCCACAAATAAATATAACTGTCAAAATTGAGTCCATGCTGACTCTTGATTCTTTCTAATATGAATATTGCATCAGAGAGAGCTCAAAATCAATAACCATGTTTACAAGAACATAATTTTCCAATTAAGGTCCATTTTGGTCAAAGGAAGATTTCACTAACAAATGAAAATTCTGTCATCATTTCCTCACCCTTATGGCATTCTAAAACCACGTGAATTTCTCTCATGGATCACACAAGGAGAAAATTTTAAGGCAATTTTCCATGCTTTTCTCTATGCAATTACAATGAAGCTTTCAAGCTTCAAAAGTATGAAAGAAGCACTATTAAGGCATCCTAAAAGTGGTCCAGATGACTCTTGTGAAGCCAAACAGTAGCGTGGGTTAGGGCTGCACGTTTATGACAAAAATCATAATTGTCGATTATTCCTTTGAAATTGTAATTGCGATTATTAATTACGATTAAATTAATGATGTTTACACCTTTGTTTGAAGCAACTGCATACCATATTTTTATATGAAAATAAACAAGCTGAAAACAATAACTGAAAAACATTTATTGCTTTTCTATAGTATTAAGCCTCAAATGTCAACTATATATTGGATTGGTTTCTTCTTTAAAGGGGTGGTTGATTGCGATTTCACTTTTTTTACGTTAGTTATTGTGTAATGTTGCTGTTTGAGCATAAACTATATCTGCGCAGTTACGAAGCTGAAAGTTCAATGCAAACGGAGATATGGTCTTTTAAAATTCTGGCAGTTTAATGCCTACAAAAACAGCTGGTAGGGACTACGAGTTACTTCCCAGGTTCGTGACATCACAAACCCAGATAAACCCCGCCCTCGGGAAAAGGCAGCAAAGGGGGCGAGGCCATGCTGCGCTGCTTTAGAGAAGAGGAAGAGAAAACTAGAGGTGCACGTAAAAATGTATTCATATAGGAATCGCGATTCATATATTATATATTCATATATATTCATATATTGCGATTCAGTTGCCGTACTGTATTAAAGCTTTAATCAGGATAAAACTGTATATTAAAAGCTAACATAAGCAGTAGCAATTTAAATAACAGCATATCTAAAAGTATGAGACAACAACAAACTAAAAACATAGGCCTACCATTAAAAGCCGTGCTTGCACAGATTCTGCACGATCCTCTTCAATAATATCCTCTGCATCTCAATCGGGCTCAAATTGATAAGCGATATTAACGACGCTGTTGTTTACAATACAACCGGAGCACATGCCGCCGAGGTGAGGGGCGGGACGTTTAGACGTACACTAGAGACGGTTTAGCCAATCACAACACACTGGGCTAGCTAACCAATCAGAGCCCATCGCCTATTTCTGAGGGAGGGGCTTCATAAAAGCAGGAAATGATCGGCGCGTTTCTCAGAGAACGGACAGAGCGGTGTGGAACAAAGGTAAATTATGTGAAAAATAATGTGTTTTTTTTTTAAACGAAGCATTTACACATGTTAGACTGCACCACATAAACACAATCAAGCCTAGAAAAAAGCATGCAGAATAACATAAGAGGACTTTGACCGATTAATTGCTGCTTTGAATGATTATGTAATTGTGGCATCCGTAATTGTAATCGCGATTAGAAATTCGATTAATTGTGCAGCCCTAGCGTGGGTGCATTTATGGGAGATGTAGCGATGTCTGATTCGTGAAAGAATCATTCTTGAAAGTTGGGTCTTTTCAATGAATCACAAAACAGGTCTGAATGATACGTTCATGAATCAGTCTGATAGGCTTGAAGAGTTCAACTCACTGATTGAATAATCTGGTCACACATTATCAATGAATAACAACGTACATTTATGTCACACAAAGCTATTATATACAGTAGTTATATATACACAACCGTAACACTAAAAGTTACACGATAAAAGTTTGGGGTAAGACTTTTTTTTTTATTAATACTTAAATTTAGAAAAGGGTGCATTAAATATATAAAATTAGATTTTTACATTGTTATAAAAAAATAAATGCTGCTCTTTTGAAATTTCTATTTATCAAAGTATCATGACAGTTCACTGTTTCCACAAAAATATTAAGCAGAACAACACTGATAATAATAAGAATAATAATTTCCCAGCATTGAAAATAAGATAATAAATGTTTCTTGAGCACCAAACAGCATATTAGAATGATTTCTGAAGTATCATGTGACACCGAAGACTGGAGTAATGGCTGCTGAAAATTCAGCTTTGCATCACAGGAATAAATTACATATACCTGTATATTAAAATAAAATAACAAAAAACACATATTTTAAATTGTAATAATATTTCCAAAAATTTCGTTTTTACTATATTTTAATTAAAAAAAAAAAAAAACTTTTAAACAGTACTGTAAATGTACGAATAAGGTGTTTAAAATATGCAGACAAATTAATATAGAAATATTATTGTATAATTAAACAACTCAATGTTTAATATGTAAAAGAACTGACTTGTGAAGTTTAGAAATAAGCACGGTTTGGTTTGGGAGTTCAACATTAAAAATGAGAGCTCAAATAAATAACTTGGTGAGAGTGGCAGGAACAATTATGGGGATACAGACACTCAGTTCTTTACAAGACATTTTTGAGTTGTGTACGATCCAGCAGCCACTGGAATCTTCGCATGTGTTGTACCCCGAGTATGCGCTGATGAACTCTGGCAGGGGATACAGGCTTCCATTATGCAGGCATAATCGATACAAACACTCATTTGTTCCATTGTCTGTTAAATTAATTAATGAGTAATTATGGCAGAATGTTTAAAAAAAACTGCAATAGCTGGTATAACAGGCAACTGAGGGTTGTGTGTGTGTGTGTGTGTGTGTGTGTGTTTTAAGTAATTTAGAATTTAAATGGTATTGTTTTTATGATGTAGGATTAGGATTAGGATTAGGATGGTTGTTAATGTGAGTATGTTGTATGTGTTGAGTGTTGACATTGCAGCAGTTCTCTAATCCAAAAAAATTTCTCCTAAGGGAGACAATAAATACTACTTTGACACAGGGGATCTAACACTCACATTTCATATGCCCAGAATACATTCACGGGGATGCCTATGTTTTTCCATCACCCTCAACCTGCATAGAATTTCAAACCACACATTTCCCTGAACGGAAGTAGGCAAAACAATGTGACTCTTTTTTGTTTTGGGGGGTATCGTCCTCACAAACCAAAGGATCACTCTAAACCGACCCCCTTTTAGAGCTCCCCCACAAATCCTGTCCTGATCAGGCCCCTGGTAACCCGAGAAGGGACAGATCAGCAGACAATATACATCATCACACATCAAACAGGGCCCTCACAATGCAAACGTCCCCAGAGAGGAGAAGAGAAGGTAGGGCATCTGTCAGCACAGGAGCCCCTGGTCAGGAATAACACGCCGACTGCCGGTTTGAGAAATGTGGGCTGAAGAACCTAAAAAAGGCAAAGCAGGAATGGCATGCATAAAAAAAGCAGGGCATCATGGGGTGATTTTAATGGAAATTCTTTGAATCTTAGTCCAGCGATAGGTTTTGTAGGGAAAGGTGGTAAATAAGATGCTATTTATGCAGACAGTGTGTCATATCCAGCTGAGGAGTCGGGCCCACCGTCAGCATGGTTTAAGAGCAAACCTATTTTCACTGAGCAAGCATTCAATGGGTCACAGGCCCTGGTGTTTTTTCTGCTAGCTTGATAGCCATCTTTTACTTAACGACATGTGGTAAATAACGTCATTACAACAAAACGCCTTGAGTTATGGCTCAACTAACAAGTTCACGGTTCGATTCCTGATCCAGAGCTGCAGAGCTTGGCTAATGTATCATAAACAGCGCTGAAAGTCAGTCAGCTAGTGTTTTGTGGATCTTTATTTCCTCTCAGGGCTGTAAGCATGACTTAACACCAGCATTTTCACACAGCCTGGCATCAGCTGTGCATTTATGAACTATAAATCATATTCATTTCATCCCTGGATTTTTCCAAAAAAAGACTCCAAATCCATAAAGAGTTTGTTTTTCATTTCACTCTGAAAGAGCTTTGAAATGCAAATATTTGTTTCCTTTGCGAGAAAAAATTTGAAATTTGAGGCGAAATATGAATTCTTGCCATTTTACATCATCGCTAATACAAACATGTTAAAAATGGGTCCATGGTGGGTACCTACAGTCTTTTTTTTTTTGCTTTTATGCGAGTGAGTTTTTGGCTGGCAGTAGTGTACATATCCTAATGATTTGCTTGCCAATTATTGGACTTAGTTCCTGCTTTCAGAACTCTTGAGGCTTGTAGAAAGCTGACATCTACAAACTGTACAAACGTGATTTGACGTGCAGCCGGTGGTCAACTCGGTATCGCTACTCTATCGACAAGTCTAATAAGCCTTGATGACATGCTACAAACCAAGATATTTTACAGTAGTTAGTGTCGTTCATCCTACAGCTGACTGCATTTTGCCTTGCCATGATTTGGTCTAAAAATATGTAATGTATTTCCTTTATGTGGACTACTGTTTGTTCAGTCAAGGTTTTTTTTAAGGAATAAAAGAAAGAAAGAACTTATTTCACAGTGACAAATCAAGTTTAAAAAATATTGACTCAATTCACTGAACAGCATATGCTCTGCAAGCACTCACACATTTTGAATCCATTTCTCAAAGACTCACTCATTTATCATTTTAATGGTTTTTAACATTTAGCGCTCTGGCGTAATGTGCGTTTTATCAAAAAGTACAAGCAA
The DNA here is from genome assembly GCF_001515625.1 of Sinocyclocheilus rhinocerous. Lineage (NCBI taxonomy): Eukaryota > Metazoa > Chordata > Actinopteri > Cypriniformes > Cyprinidae > Sinocyclocheilus > Sinocyclocheilus rhinocerous. The sequence goes on from NW_015633195.1 coordinate 103,283, forward strand.
GCAAAACAAGTCACTGAGATAATGCTAAAAAAAAGCATGTATAACACCGAAAACATGTACATTGAAAGCTATTACACAAGTCTTTCTTTGCTGGCTTCCCTACATTTCTCTGCCATCAAGTAATCGTCAAAGACAATCCTTCTATTTGTCACTGGAGTCAAGTCAAAACTATATGGAGTCAATTAAAGCACCAAGTGATCTGAAGATGTGGCTAACCCCATGTAAACAAAGAGAACATATGAAAATACAACTCAAAGTCCTTTTCAAGATGTGTGGTTGGCAGCGATCTTGTGAATTGGAATGAGAAACATGTTTAGAAAGCTCCGTGCTTCCAATCGCAGAGGCATTCAAGAAACAGAGGAGGAGGGCGTGGGAGAACCAAAAAGGCCTTCGAAATGAAGCCGCATGTCTAACGTCATTTCTCTCCATATGCTTCACTGATAAGACGTTTGTAAAAACATGTTGTAACATTACAGAGATGGGATTGCTTGTTTAATGAGTGATTTGGCCTAAATACTAAAGTCAAGATCCATATGGACACAAGTAAACAAGATCTAATTGGTTAGTATGGACCTGTCAGCCCCTGCTGGTAGAAGTTGTAAATACACCATCTTTATTCATTGACATACATTCAAAAGTAGTAGTAGAGTATTGTAACAGAAGATGTTACATATTAAAACATGTATCACATCCGTTGACATGCCATTTACAGTGCTACTAAAATGACAAAAGATTTTAAATTTACATTCTGTAAATCTGAATTTTAGATTTCAATTCTGATATTTAACAAAATTGAATTTTTCTGGTATATTTTATTGTTTTTAAGTTTCATTGTTGCCACATCACCACACCAGAGATTTTACTAGCTGTGTGATTGGCCAAGATGCTCAGTTCAGCTTGACCTTTGGCCTAGTTTTTGTATGATCTAAATTTATGAATTTTATCATTTTAAATGTGAAGTTTTATATCTCTTCCTTATGTAAAGCTTGAAGCTGTCATTTTATAATCTGAATATTTACAGCTAATTTCACCTCTACAAAAATCCAGAACAATAAAAAAATCAGCAGTTTAAAAATACAAACCCATATTAACCTATAAAACAGTTCAAATCCGTTAAATACCACTTTACAATTCAAATTTCTAAAATGTAAATTTAAAAATATAAAACAAGCCATAAATACGTTTTGTTAAAGGTCACATGACAAGAATTCAAATTTACAAAATTCATTAGCCATGACTGCTAATGGATAACTCTCTCCAGGTAATTCTCTTGACGTCATCCATTAACTTGCCTGAAACGTCAATCACTGTAAAGGCTCACAAACGTGTTATGACAATACAATCCTCTAGGCACTCCACTGTCTCCACTCATCTTTGAAAATAAGTGTGCCGATTCTAAAGAGAAACCAGAGCCTCCAGATGAGCGCGAACATCTCCGGTAAGGCTCGTTCTCATTCGCAATGTAACCCTGCAGACAGAAGGTATGTATTAGTCACTGTTTGATTCAGACATATTTTCAACGGAGGCTCATTGAGAAACAGGGGCTGTTTTGACTCGGTCATCTTTGAGAAAGCCTGGTCTTGGAGACTAGCAGCATTTGTAAATGATTAGTGGGCTAGCTCTCATCTACTGTGCTCAGGTCAGGTAGAGTGCAGTAAGCAGACAGTTATAACGCGGATATCTCTCCATCTACACCGGGCAGAAACATTCCTTCAACATGAATGGCCCTGTAATCCAATTAAGCCCCACAAAAGATGTGACCTTTGGGCACGAAGGTTAGGTTTTCAGGTATCCCGAGGCAAGATTTTTGCAACGTAATGCAATTTCTTTATGTCGAAGATCAGAAAATCCCTTTTGATTAATCTTTCTGCCGCAAGTTCCTGAGCATTAAACTCACAATCGATCTTTCTGTCAGCGTAGAGAGTGAATATGCTTTGTCATTGCGGGAACAGGCCCAGTTGGGGTGCGTTCACAGTGTAACGCAGCGAAAGCAGATCACTCTGCCTTAACCTATCATTAGCCAAAAGAATAAATGCAAACCAACTGTGTGAGAACAATAAAATAATTTGTCAAGGGAAAAGGGTGCAGATAAATTCTGGGACTCATTTTCCAGCTGGCCTGAGATGTGAAACTGCTGGCCAAGCCCACAGCACCTGGCTGTCAGGGCTTTCATACGGCCTTACTTCATTTCAGTTTTTAAAAAGCAAAGCAGTTAGGTCATTCACAACACAAGCGCCTTTTACGGTGTTAGTCATCATTTGACTTTTCAAGTAAACAGCAAAAAAAGGACAAAACAAGAAAGACTCGGAACACATACCGCGGCCCCAGCCAGAATTTCTCTCTTTTTCTCCTCTGAATATTCTTGTCAGAAACTGCAAGTGATATATAACAACTGTTTCCTGTTGCCTGTGTCATATTTTTTCTTTAAATAGGAACCTTGTGAAGTCGGGCATTGTTTTATGTGTAGATTTAGGAGAGCTAGCAAATCAGTTATATGGAGAAGTGTAGCTTTGTGGACCGGCCCTGCTGTAAAGTGCGAACGTGGAGCCAAGGGAAGGCCGTAAATGTCAAGCGCGGCCTGGACAACAGAGTGACCTGGTTCTGATTAGGCTGAGATTGTTTTCGTTTCCACTTTCTCCACGGAGATATTGAGTACACGCACACACTCATCGCTTCCATTTCCATAAGATCCAGCAATGTATAACCTCCCACACATGTGTTAGTTCAATAAGAAACACACGTGCATGAGACATGAAGGTTACGTGTGACAGACGCACTCAACAAGCATTCCTCGCTCCGTCACTTACAAATGTGACCTGGAGGTCACCAGGCGTACTTCCCATTTTTCCAGTACTGGTGATGTTCCGGTCTTTGACTGCCAACAGTAGCGTCCCTTAGATATCTTAAAGTGTCTAACGTGATGATATAGTCAAATTGATTAGCACCCAAATGCACAGAAAGGGTTTTCTCATGCATTCAATAAGCACACGCCTGGTTGAAAGAAAGACCGAGCAGTCTGCCATAATGGGATGTCTTATTTCTCATATTAATGGAACGTTTGACAGTGGAATTAATGCTATGTCAACACTAGAGAAGTATCTTAACGTTTATGGTACATTTGCTGCAGCATGATGAGTATGTTCTCGCACACACACGGACATAAAGGGGTGACTCTAGTGGAAAGTTTGTCACAAGCCAAATCCTGGAAAACTCATCTGTGAGATTGCGGTGAGGGCTTAAATGGTGAAATAGTGGAGGAAATATTTGTGGTAGGTGATAAGTCAGCAAACTCAGTGCAAATTGTAAAAAACTGAAGTCAACATTCATTCTTCAAATTCCTCTCATCCTGTTAAAGGGCCGGGATGCATTAGTCTCTCTCCACTCACGCTCTGCTTTCTCATGAGCGATTGCAGCCATATCTCAAATGCTTTATTAGGGTTTTTGGTTCTCTTTATGCGTTAAACTGTAAGGCCCATCACACATTCTACATCCGAACTGCATATTTACAGTATAAGGCATCCATATTAACTGCATTCACACTGTCCAAGTGAGCAGCGGCACTGAGAGCATGGTTTCAGCTTTGAGAATATGTGGAACTCAAAGAAAACGCACTGTAAACCTATCAATCACAATCTTTTGCAATAGATTAGGCTTCTATTAAGAAACACAAAGTAATCACCAATTATTTGAAAAAAGACAATGCAAGTTCTACATGCAATGACAGGTAGAGAACGGAATCATAAAGAATTTCATTATCCATAACAAGTGTTTTAGGGAATAACTATTTGAGAAAATGGAATGGGTATTTCAATAATAAATTAATTAATTTAAAACAGTTCTCCCAAAAGGTTTATCTACTTTTTAATGTCTTTTTAGAGGTAGTAAACAAATGCAAGTCCAATAACTGATTATTATAATACATTAAAGAAAGCAAAACAAACAAAAACATTATAATATAGTTTATTATTAATTTTATTTAAATATAATTTAGTATCTTTAACAATACATTGTCAGCGTAGTCTGATTATTTTCGCAAATCGGACTATGCTGGTTGTGCTGTATGTTTTTGAGCCATTAAAATCAACCGCACATACAGTATGACTTATTTATTCTGGACTACACTGTGTAACCTTCCCCATGTCTGGCTTTAAAAATTCAGACAAGACCTGGCGGTCACTGTAGTTATATTGTATTTTTTATTTATGAGCTGCAAGGTTTATATCAGCTGTTCAAAGCTGTGCAACAACTGGTTGCACTGTATGTTTTTGATTTAGTAATTATGCTAAATAATGCAAATAAAACTCCAGAGTATTTAAGCACATTATTCAGAATTTGTTCATTGTTAACAGAACCAAATGTTATTCATTTACGGCATTTTTACAATTTATTTATTTTAAATGTAAACAGTTATGAATAAGAACTAGTTTGTAATAATTCTAAATGGCTTCCCCCAAATAACAGTTTTCTTAATTTATGTGTATTATTAAAATAAATACTCAATGAGGTAACCTAAAATTTACTTTATTTTCTGCATAGAGCCACAGCACACACACTGTCTGTGTGAAAGAACTCTGCATGTCTCCATGTCTGCTGTGACGCTCACGCCATGCAGACGCAGTCTGGTCTAAATTCTTACAATGCATGTAACAATTACTGGTCAAAACTTCTTGTACCGTTATTTTACATAAAAATTCCCATTACGTAAAAACAAAGTGAAGGATCAGGAAAAAAAAAACAGATCGGACAGTCTGTGTCGTGGGAAATTGTGTCTTCTTATCGTTTGCCGGCATCTTTTTCTCCAAATATTAACCTGCCAAACTGCTGATTTCAATTTATGCTTTAAGTCTGAGTAAACACCCCAGAGCACTGTGTGGAGATGAGACGACAGAGTTGTCTGACAGAGAAAAGTTTAATAATGTTCGGTGTTCTTTTAACCTCGCTCTGAGCATGTCTCCATCCGAGTAATCCAACTGCAGCTTGATGGAAACAGGAAGTAGGAATGCTCAAAGCTTACGGATTCGTGACTGTTCTGAAATGCCTGGAAATACACATGCTCAGCTGGGATGGTGGTGAAATGTTATTTCTGCAAGTTACTGTGGCTGTACGCAGAAGAACTTTACTAGACAAAAAGGCAATGAAAAACAATAAATACACAAAGGTTTTTCATCTTACTAGCATTCCCTTCTCAAAATTCATTACACGCAATTCACAAACAGCATGAACATCTAAAATTTACAGCCTTCAACGATCCTAAAGACGAATGGCTCCCAACACATATTCCAGATCTGTTCGTAAAAGTGAAGTGTTTTCATTCTAAACAATCTGCATTCAGGGCCCATGTCAGGTTATTAGCCTACAGAAATCCCTGAGCGTAATGTAATATTACACTCGGTTGGTGCTGGATCACTAGAGGACGAGAGAATAAGTAATTCTTCCAGAACCCTGCGCTTTATTAACAATCAGCAATAAAGTACATAAACTGCACTATTAGACTTTATAATGTATTTCATAGTCCTCAAGGGTCATTCCAGCCAATCAGATTGCAGACCGAATGGACACTGCCCCATGGCAGCTTCCTGGCACGATGAAACTACTGAGCAACAGAGAGGATATAACCGTGCCTACTGGAATTATTTCTGCTCTCCGCTAATGAAGGAATAAATGTTTGCGCATTTGTTTTTGACCACTCGGATGAAGCCAGTGCTCGATTGGACAGCTGACGTGCCCAGACTTGTAAATAAAAAGGTCTAAGGACTGGCAGAAAACGCCTTATGAATCTGTCTACATTCACTACGTCCTCTGTATAAATTAAAGGCGGTTTATGGGGCCAGATTTTGTTTGTACCGAGAATCGGCTGTAATCTTTGTGGTATTTCTCGATATAAAAAAATAATACTTATTCTAATAAAAGACCCACCAGGGAACTTGGCACTGGTTTGGTATCCATATTTATGTTCTATTAAACAGGCAAGTGAACTGGGAGGCCAGCGTGGTGTCGATCGCCATCCGTCACCTTTAACACTAAATCAACAGTGGATAGAAAGGGTCACGGCCACCTAGCCGTCTTTCAGTGTCCCACTACGGGAAGCCAGGGCCCTCGCGTCCGCTTTAGGCCTTGCGATCAACGCCGCCACAAAGAGGATTTTTCTTTGATGAAGCAAACAAGCACTGGGCCAAGAACAGCAAGTGCCACTGTCGAAATGTAAATCAAAAAACCACCCGCGTGCACGGTCACAGAGAAGTCTGGAGTTGCTGCCGTCTAAAAATGCATGAGTAATTCGGCCCATGTAGATGTGTGGTTAGCTGTGGCATGTCCCCCTGGCACAGGCCGAGAGCGAGTAGCCCCTTCATCTCAGTACGGAGTCAGGGAGACAGAGCGAGTAGGCAAAACAATCAGATCCATTTCACATGAGGCAGGAATTCGACCCCTATATCAAAAAGCAAAAGGGAAAAAAGGTTGGAGAGTGTGGACGCATTTTTATGAGTGATTCTCAAGACATGGTCCAAGCTAAAAATACATTTTATGATGACACATCAGAGCCAATTCTGTTTTTCCTCCGTTTAAGCCCAGGTCCACTGCACATTTCCTCTTGTATTCCATCGATATTTCGACACTTATTCAAACCAGATAATATTTTTTTAACAGAATTATTGGTTTGAGAGGGTTGTATTGGCAGGGCGAGGGTGCCCTTGAAATGAAGGATGATTCAGGCCGTTTTTTTAGCTTAGTATTACACATCCCGCAAGCATAAATAAAACAAAGCTGGACATTGCTATGACATCACAGGTGCAATAAAAAGTCTAAATTGTAGTTATAATCCAACCAGCAATAAAGGTCGCCGACGTCTGAATGTTTTACCTCAGGATTGATTAAGTACGTTGAGGTTTTAAATATTATTTGAAAAACTACAATGGAATGATCCCAAACCATAATGATTGAACATCAGATGCTGTAATCTTCTAAAACCACAAGAGTATCTTTCCTCAAACACTACTCGATTCAATTAGAAATGTTTTTCAGACTTTTTCCCGCAGATTATGCCTCACCGACTGCATCTTTCTCTCAAAAATAAGCTTGTAAACTCCCAACCAAATTAAGCTGAATCAACACTTGAGAAGGTCCTCTAGAGACCCGTTTGTGAGAAATTATTCAATGGCTTCCATTACAGCAAGCTGGCTCTCAAAGGCTTGGTGACTGACACTGAAAAACGTTCACTTGTTAAAGGGTTGCTCAGTGATGTCATCGACCAGGATGAAATAGCACTGCACATTGATCATGAGGACTTTGTGAATCAATGGAACAAGCTGCAAACATGACAGTTTCCCCACACCGCTAATTTATCCATGCCTCATTCTGATGTCATAGGAGTTCCCCAAAAGACGTGGGCCGCAGTCGAGGGTGTGTGGGAGTGAGAGCACAACTGCATAGAGATCAAGTGTGTGTAAGTATGAGAGAGAAAGCCCAAAGACAAGAGAAAAGAACAAAAAATGCTCAGGCGAGAGCAGATAATTGTGCAGCCCACAACGGTTTACCAGTGATGCAACAACCGACGTAAACATTTTGTTAAACTCAAGTGCAATCAGCCACAGCAACTAAAACAAAGCAATCTTGTGGACAACACATGTTTACAGGAAGCAATAAAGCTCATTGTTGTATATAAAGCATCTACCTATAGAACTTCTGAATCTGATCAATCTGAGGGTTTTAATACTTTTTAACAGTCAATAATGGCAGCACCACACCACACATCCTGAGACATACTGAATATCAGCCAGGCAAGCACAGGAAACTTCATCAAGCTACAGGAATTCAACTTATGAGTGCAAATGCCACATTTTACAGAGTGACCAAACGGTGCCGAGTTTGTATATGTGTGTGGGGGTAGATGCATTTCCATAGAAACCCGAAACACTATACCAATGACTCCCTTTAGAGTCAATTACTCATTTTTTCATGAGCTGAATCAACACTTTGACGTGGGAGTTTGTCTGCGTATACGAAGTATTACCTTGTGTTTAAAAAAAACAATCACGGATAATCACAGCAACTCTAATAATCATAATCTCATATGCTGAAGTAACTTAATGGGACAACTTCAGAATGTTTGATTAAATATCATTCAGCGAAGAAATTGGAAATGTGTTGATCCAATTAAAAATTATGCGACTATATTTACCATCCAACATTAGTTGACTTATCTAGGAGACAGAAAGCCAAAGAACAATTTAATTAGGCATGGTAGAGAGATTCTGTCCCATTGGACAAGTGCTGAGTTCTTAGGATGTTCATCATGTACATGTGTGATGCCTTGCCAACTCACTGGCTGCATGGCCATAACATTCTCCTGATCTTTCTGAATTGTACAGTATAATGCGAATGCTGCTGTATTAAAGGTATCACCCAGGTAACTTTATCTTGTATGATAACATGGCAACAAAACCTTGTCTAGATTAGTATATGGGGTTCAGAGGGAAAAATAGCTAATTAACCCTGTGGCATGCTATCAACTTTTGTTATCAGCGTGATTACAATAATTGGTAAGGCTCATGGCTTAACCACTTTTGCTGGAAAGTGAATAGTTTTAATTTTTGCTTCATTCAAAAAAGCAGGCAGCATGAGTATAAATCCAACTACTGGTCTGAAAGAAAAAAATCCTTATAACTGAGACCTGAAAATAAGCAGCAGCACTATGTTCCTACTAAAAAACCTGTGCAAGAATAATGGATTAAAAAGAATATGCTTCCTCAGAAAAACAAAAATCACCATTCTCAAAAAGATATAAAAGAATTATATAGGTAGGTTTAAATATTTTTACATTTTCTGCAACATTGCTTCATTTACCGTAAAATCAAGCATGTTCTGCCACTGCAGTTGACATGAAATAAGCACCTAATCAATATTACTATACTATTTTTAACAGATGAAATGTTGTCTTCATATTTCAACCTATACTCAAAACAGACTACCACAAATGAATGAAGAATCATACAATCAATGATAAATAAAAGAATATCACTGCGATCAAAAAAATCATTTCACATGTGAAACGAGTGAGATTAATATCTGTAACTCGGAAAAATGTCAACAAGGTCATGCAACACACATGCTTACTTCAAAACATTTAGCAAAAGTCCATTCCATTCCTTTCCAGTATGTAAATTAGGATGCTCAAATAGGCATATCTAAAACATTAGTGTTCCTTTCTGTCAAATACATCTGAGAGACATTGATTCAGTTTGGACGGGGGCGAGTTGTGGACTCAAGTCTCATAAATGCTGAGACACACATGCGAGAAACATTTGGTTTGAATTTGTCAGGCAAATGTCATAATCAAGCCCTCTGACTCTCTTTTGTGACAAGGTATGATTACTAATATAAGTCAAATTTGGATAATCATAAACTGGAGTAAGCGGTTAGCTTTGCCAACCCCCACAATCCCACGCCGTTGTAGCATCATCTAAACAGGGTGACCACCAATACCAGAGAGCCCTGTTCTTGAGGGATGCATGCTCAATTACAACTAACATGACTTGAGATTGGAGTGTCACATACATCTAAGCACATATAGCCTATTGAAGAGCATAATCAATAGAATTTGTGTTCCTTCTACAGTGGAAATAGTGAGGTAAGCTGCATTAAGATGCTTCTGTAACTAAATGGATGAGATTTCTGAATCACTCTTTATGTTTTGCCTACAATGATCTTCCTATGAAATATCATGGTATTGTCCTTTACTCAGCCTCATGCTGTATGGGTAAACCTGTATGACTGTCTTTCTTTCGTAGAACACAGAAGATGATGTTAGATAGAATGACAGACTCAGACACCATTCACTTTCAGTAAGCCTATACGAAACAGATATAATGACAGGGAACGGCGAGTGAAGCTGAATCCCTAACATCTACGTTTGTGTTCCACAGACGTAACATCAAGTTTGGAACAATATGAGGGTGAGAATGATAACAGAACATTCATTTGTGGGTGAGCTATCCCATTAAGGAGGTAATAATGAATTAATGTATGTAGCCTACTTAACGCGATCAAGTATTTTGTCAAGACAAAACGTGCGAGATTAATGCAACTTTGACCATCTGAAAATGAACTCAGTTTTTTTTTAAGGTCTCATTACTATCCGCGACACATTTAACTTTCCTCAAGACACGATAACTTCTAGCAATGAGTAGCTGTGTCGAATTGTGTCAAAATACTCCGCGACAGGACGACGTGCACAATTTGCTGTTGCGTTTAGACGTTATTGTAGCCTACTAAATTAGGTCCACGTATTATTACGCACTCTAATATATCACCATATATTGATGTCAGTTTGAAACAGGTAAGGTAAGGTATAGAGTGCATAAACTTTCCCTGAAAGAACAAGATCAACTCTTTAACTAAATTTCCTTTGGCAAACGTAGAATTCTGTGTATGATTTTCAATATCTGGCTGCTATGCAAAACAATTAATTAACCGGCCTATATCCATACAAATTGTATGTTATATGTAGGCTAATTAATTTTTAGCATTATAATCTATTTATGTTTTTATTAGCCTGTATATTTATTTATTGTAAATTCATTTATTTTAATATTTTTTTATATATATATTTTAAAACCATTAAAGGTTTCCAAAAATCTAATGGCTTTTGGCTCTGTTATGCAGATTGACATTTAGCATCTGTGTTCAATTAAAAGTTAGGCTACAGAAGCCGTAATCTTAGCCATAGCAGGGATCATTTTAATCCATAAACCAGATTAAGACTGCAAAAAAAATCGGTAAAAGTCGATAAAATACACCTGTAAAGACAGAAGTCCGCAGGTACATACCCTCTCCAGGTGACATGGTGAAACAGTGAAGTTTGGAGGTGTGATGCGCGTGGAGTTTGAGATCTTCAGATCCGCAGCGCATCTGTATCGAGGCGGGATTCGAGCCACAGCAGTCAGCAGGGACGCGTTTCGGGCAGATGTCTGTTTTACTGCTGAACATGGAGAAAGCGAGCTCGGTGAAATCTGTCTGATGACTGACCATCCCAATACGCGCTGCAGATTTCTGCATCTGGACCTCTGACTTCCACGTGTGCATGTCAGTCCCCATACAATAATAGTCCTTATCGTTTCTTGTACCTGTGGAATGAAGGATCACAACATGAACTTGAACTTCAGTTGAAGGAACAAACTCTTCCAGCTCTCAGAGGACTCTGAAGCAACATGATAAACATATAACAAAAAATATATTAAAAAAAAAAAAAACAGTAAAACACACTGAATAATTGTTTTTATATGTTGTAGTACATTTTTAAAACATAGCCTACCTATTTAAACCGTCCAAAGCAAGAAAGAGAGGATATTTTGATTGAATGATGATGACTCTCAACTTCTGCGTCCAACAGGCTGTTAAATGTGTTCTTACCGACCGCATCCTCTCTCCTGTTTCAGCTGCAATTTTATGAGTTTTCTATAGCATCAATTCTGAAAACCAAAACATGCGTCCCTGCTTTGATTGACAGCTGGAAGTGCCAATGAATATAGACTGCTGAAAGGGGAGGGATCAATCGGGAACAAACTGGATGCATGTTTTGTGAATAGTGAAATTGATCTCGAGCCACTTCAAACTGGGAATAATAATTTGCATTCATACAACTAAAACAGTCATGTAGAGCTTCCTCGTCATCACACAGCAACAAATAATGTAAGACCTATTGTGTAACAGACAAAAACAAGATCATTAAGAGTACACAGCTCAATAATAAATATTGCATAGGCTAATTACCTGGAGGATGATGTAGCAGTAGCGTAAAAATTCTAGCTTTTATTTTTTATGACTTTCAGTTCAGAGAATAAGACTCGCAAAGGGAAATGAAATAAAAGTAGTGAGTAGTGAAAAAGGCAAAACATTGGAAGAGGTTTGTAGTAAAACATATCAACAGTGACATCTTATGGACATCTTTAGAAACTAACATTAAAACGTCAGTCAGACTAATAATTATAAAGACCATTAATGGAACGTTTTGACATAAAATATATATCAAAACCAATGTGTTATTTATGGAGTATTTTTTTCTTTTTTCTTTTCATTTTTGGTCCACTATGATCCGAATACAACAGCAATCCAACAATATACAAGCGAAGTTTGATTCCTGCTGTGGTGAATGTGGGTTCATGAATATTAATTACGTTGCGTGACGTTACAGTAGACCCAGCCAGAGCTGTAGAGAGAGAGAGTTGTGACAACTCCGTTCACTCCAATGGACCAGTTTTTTTACAGCAATGGCGGATCGTGGAGCCGCTCAATAGTTCCCGGAAGTTAGCGCTCATACTAACACCAACATGACCTAATTAATAATAATGAGCAAAGCCTTTGCACTAGATTTGATCCTGAATTTTAGCATCAGGTAATGTTGGGATTTGGAGGGCGGTAAGCTTTTGCTACAATACAGGCAAAGTTTGATCTCGTTATCGTTCATGTAGAGTTCGCACCACCACGAGTGGACTAATAAATTCTTCTCGCGGTGGGATATGCACTGAGAAAACTTTTTGTTTATCTATCAGCTGTTGCCATGATATTATTTGCGATCGCGCAGATGACTCTGTTGAAACTCCTGTCATTCGTTTCCCCGGGACTGATGAAGAAAATCCATCTTAAAATGGGAGAGAAGTTTACGATGACCCAAAATCCCAAATTCAAATACGAAGACTGGGGTCCGAGTTTCTTTTCTCTGGCGTTCATTAAAACCGTGCTCTCCGTGAACTGGTACTCGCTGGGCCTGGAAGCGTGTGAGGGCCACGCGGCTCCAGACAGCTTTATTCACCCTGGACGGACAGAAAACGAGCATTCATCGTTTTCTTAAAGGTACAGTAAATGCTTTCTATAAATTAGTAGTAGTAGTGGTTTTGTTGTTGTTGTTACTGGAACAATTAAACCGACTGTACCAGTCCCAATGTTATATAATAATAAGGTGCAATAATAATTTGAATAATTAGTGTGAATAAGGGTCCTAATGGTCTTTTCCAATAATATTTATTTTTGTGTTTGTTTATACTATTAGATATTATTAATTATTTCTGATCAGTGTTGGGTAACTTACTCTAAAAAAGTAATCAATTACTAGCTACTAATTACATTTTCAACAGTGTAATTAGATTGCTGTACTAATTACTCTCTCTAAAAGTATTGCATTACCTATTATAAATTACTTTTTAAATCCAATATCAACCTAGCCAGTTAAACAATACGCTGATAGGCATGAAACTGCTCTTTCAGTTCTTTCACATAAATAATATAAAATTGTATAAATTACTCTTGAACTGACCAAAGTATTAAAAGGGATGTTGCATTAAAAATATTTTTAATATTAATTAAAAATTTTAATGTAATATAATTAAAACTTTTGATGTAATACAATTACATCAAAAGTAACTGTAATTAAATTACAGAAAAATTAAGAGTAATCCATTACTTTAATTACAATTTATAATTAATTACTTAGTAATATTTTACATCCAACACTGTTTCTGATGCAGTCTTCTTCACAGGGAACCGTCCACTGGTTCTGAGTTTCGGAAGCTGCACATGACCCCCATTTCTCTACAAGCTTGATGAGTTCAAACAACTTGTCAAGGACTTCAGTGATGTGGCCGATTTCCTCGTGGTTTACCTTGCAGAGGCGCATGCAACTGGTAATGACAATTATATTTCAATTAATTAGAACTTAAGGGCATCTGTGCTTTTAATATGGGTTGATATTATCTATGCCCAGATGCACTGTACTGTAGAGTACTTAACATGTAGAGCACTAAGTGATAAATGTTATGCAACTAGCAAAATTCTTCTGTTTTGTTATAGATGCTTGGGCCTTTGCAAACAACATCGACATCAGCGTCCACAAAACTTTGGAGGAGAGACTGGCTGCAGCCCGGACCCTGGTCAAAGAAGATCCCCTCTGCCCTGTGGTAGTGGATGAGATGACCAACATCACTGCCAGCAAATACGGAGCCCTGCCTGAGCGCCTCTATGTCATTCAGAGTGGGAACGTTTTCTATCAGGTGAGCATTTTGCAATGTAGACAAACTGCACATTGCACACAGTACAGGAAATACTTCCAAAGCTTCATAACAGCTCTCGTGAGAGCAGTAGAGAGTTGCTAGTGAAAGCAGAGGCTTTTACACACACTCTTCCTCTTGCAGTAATTGCACGTGTTTGTAGAGGTGAAAGGTTTGGAACGAGTTGAACAGCATGAGGCAAAGGGTTTTATAGTCGCTTGGGTCTGTTCTTTTACTTTTGTTGCATTTTTGATTGCCAGTGTCTTGTATAGTCTAAATATATTCATCAGGAAGTCCACAGTATGGAAGGATTTTCACATACATTTTTATTCTTCCTAACAGGGTGGCATCGGACCTTGGGGGTACAACCCTGAAGAGGTTTGAAAAGTTCTGGAGAAAATTAAATAAAGGGGAAAAAATGGAAGTGTTCTATTCATGGTTGCATTTATATATGTGACCCTGGACCACAAAACCAGTCTTAAGTTGCTGGGGTATATTTGTAGCAATAGCCAAAAATACATTGTATGGGTCAAAATTATCGATTTTTCTTTTATGCCAAAAATCATTAGGATATTAAGTAAAGATCGTGTTCCATGAAGATATTTTGTAAATTTCCCACTGTAAATATATCAAAACTTTATTTTTTATTAGTAATATGCATTGCACTTTTCTGAAATTCTAGTGCCTGAACTAATTTTATGAGTCCTTGTGTTTGCTTGAGACAGATACAGATTAAACCAACTGGTCTCTGTACCTCGATGTTTTAAACACAGGGGGATGTAAAATGTAAGTAGGTGACAGTATCGTTAGCATATATTTTTTAATGGAATATGTAACCAAAATGTGTTTTTTTTTTGTAAACATTTGATATATTTTTTTTTCTACTTCAATGTAAATGCATAATTATCATTCAGTACCAGCATTGTATTCAAAGACTGTATAAATATCCATCAGCAGAGATTGTGAAGGGCACCTGTGACTGTAAATGATGCTTACAGGGTAAAACTATGTGTACTGTAAACTGATAATTCAGTCATTTGTTCTAAAATTTAGGAGCACAGATTTAACTAAATATACAGAGTTTTCAACAACTATTCAAATAAACAATTATATTATATATCATATCAGAGTCAGTGTGTGTCATTATATAAGTCATGGCAACTTTACTTCATATCAATGGTGTGTGCTTGTCCTTCAGTGAAAAGCATATCTTGAACTGCTCTTTTAACCATGCTTGACCTGACAAATGCTTCAGATAACCTCTTTTAAGCAGCACAGTTCGAACAACAAAGAAACGAGAACAATGTCGTTTTCACAAGAAAGGACAGACTGCATTGTGAGGCAGTTATGAACATGTTGCACATTGCAGTCACTGAATCTACTAAAAAAGAAGAACAGCTTCACAAAATCATTATGTTCAGTGTATCTTCAGTAACCTTTCATCCGGTAGATCTCATCAAACTTATCATAGCTAAATTCCTTATTGACCTGCTATTCAAATTACTTCTAGTAACAATAAACCTGGTCTTCATTTGGACAATGCTAATCTAGATGGAAGTACAGCATCTGATGTCATCTACTATGGAATACGCTTACATGACACATTACAAATGCATGTTTTTTCATAACCCTTGCACATAATTTAAGAAAGAATTTGTTAAACTGTTAACAGATGGAGAGGTCAAATGAGATGATGGAAGATAATATCAAATATAAAATAAAAGACGTGCTGGATTTTGGCCTTCTACCTGTTCAGACTTCAGCAATTCAATTCTAAGATATTCATGAATTATAAACAACTATCAGTTCCTGTTCTTTAGCCTCAAGGACCTTAACCTCGTGACTGCATTTGTACTTTGGACTCATGTCACATGTTGTATTTGGCAGTCGGGATGCTGTTGTGGGTTCCTCACAGAGCTGCAGACTCTACAGATTGATCCAAAGGCAAAGTCTGACACCAGACTCTGCTTTCATTCATTTGAAAGGGCTCCTACCTTTTAAAATTTTTTCTTAAGGACTAAGGGTACAACAGGTTTACTAAAGCAGCTATATATGGATGTGAAGCCTTTAACAGGCTTTAAAATGCCCTAGTGTCACAGTTATATGCAGTGAATGATTGATCATTTTATCATGACCTTTGATTTCCATCACAATTATGATGACAGTTCACCGTCTGCCACAAGATCAGGCAGCCAAGAGTCGCAGAATGTAGTCAAACTGTCAACACTTACCAAGTGTCTAGGAAATGACCTTATCAAGAGTAGACAGAATTAGTTGACTATATAAAAAAATATAATTTTAGCAAAAACTTTACACCACTACTGGGGGGGGTGCCATTCACACAGAAAGTTAGTGCTCATTCGCGAGGCACTACAAAAGACACAAGTGATTCAGTCAAAGATATGTCTACTACAGTGGTTTTCAACCAGGAGGGCTGGAGCCCACTAGAAGGCCTTAGTAAATTTCCAAGGGGGCCTCAAGATGACGTCAAATAATTTTAAGACAAAACAAGCATTAAAATAAACTAAAAAAATAGTTTGTTTGTTTTTATTCACCCTTTCAAGAAAAGGCTTTTCATGGTTTTAATCTTAAAACACTATGGTTATCTTATAAAGAATACATGTTATCATTTTTCTGGATATGCCAAGCTCTAAAAAAATGTTATCAAGTAGAAATTGAGATAAATTTAAATTCTTTTCAATAAACAAAGAAAGCCTGGAAAGTAGTTAATCTTTCTGTAAATTAAAAATAGTTTTGAAAAAAAAGAAGAAAAAAACCCCAGAGGAAACCCATTAGCCTAGCTGGGGGTGGGGGCTTCAAATATTTTGAATAAACAACTGGTCTAGTGCATTTACTTTGAAAAACATTTTCTGTGGGAACAGTCCCTAATACCATTTGAGAGTTGCTGAGAAAGAAAAAGACTCTTTAAGGTCGATCATTGGTTTGCAGTATTCAAGTGCCAGTTGGTTGGGCAAAACCTGTAGAGCTCTTATGAATTACTTCTGCCTCACAGGTTGTGCATGGCACCCTTGCAGCCTGTTTGAGCCGTGTCCACTATGATCCTGCTGGACATTTTGCAGAAGTGGAGAGCGAAAGAGCTTTGTCAATGGGTTCTTCCGACATGCTCTGCCTAGTAAAAACATTACATGCATGGTGCATGAGTGAAAACAGACAGAGGCTCGAGACAATTTGGGAACAACTTTATCTTACATCGAAACAGAATGATTTACATGGAAATCAAATGGCTGGATCTTGGCCCTCTGGAGAGATGCTACCCTAAAGAAGTTGGGGAACATCAACAGCTTTACATCGTTTCCCAAAGTTAAAATCATTTCAGATTGAGCTTTCCCTTTTCTCTTAAAAAGCGATTCACTGGAAACCAAAGGTAGGCTGAAAACGCTGCTTTCCTGTTTGAATTAGAATGAATGACTGAAAAACATAAGACGAAAATCCTCAAAGGAGCCAAATAATTTAGTAGTCAATATATAAAACAAGCCTATTCAGCCCACAGTTAAAAGTATGATGCACAAGCTAACAAAAGCGGTGCAAAACAGCTACTAAAATGTAAAACAATGACCAAATGTCTGTATAAATAGAATAAGTTACCATTCTAACTGTAGTATGACTTTGTCTGATGTCGCTCAAATGAAACCTAATATAAAACAAATCCAAACACACTAGTCTGGCTTACAAAAGCAACATCCTTACGGGATGACACCTTTGAACCAACATCAAACCATTTCAGAGCTAAAACAAGAGGCACGTGGGAGGGAATTACATATGTATAAAAAAAAAGAAAAACATGATAAGGGTATCTTTAACCATCACAAACTCATCATGACAATCAAACCCAACAATGGCCGAACTTTTTGCAGGGAGACCCATCCAGACGCGTTATCCAGTCACCCGCCTGAGGAGCTCTGAGAAGGTCTCATAGGTAGTATGTTTGTCAGGGTCAGCATCTGAGAGGATCAGCGTATCATTCAGTCTTTGACCAAAGATTGAGACAGCAGTTAAATTTCAGAAAAATAAGAGAACATGAAATCAGTGCATAAAACAAAAAAAGTCATCTTAATGACGGGACCCGTCAATGCAGTTATTCCTTAAAAGCAGCTGCTTATAATGCTTGAAGACAAAAATGACAGTGTACGAGTAAAATACAACTGCGAGTCTTTCCCCGTTCAGAAAAGACAGAATTCTCTCACTACTTGATGCATTTCACTGGAGAAAAATCAAAACAGGTCATTGAAAGGCAATAAAATATTCACAGAATTCAAGGCCACATATGAGAGTTCAGTGTCAAAAAGTCGGAGGAAGTTTCGTACGTGTAAACCATGCTGAAGTTGGACGTGGATGTCGGATTTCGAGAGAGCGAACTGCGATTATTCCTCTTCGGCACAAAATGTACACACATCCAGCGATTATGTCAGCAGTAACTATACTTTTCTTCTTGATAAGAGATGGCCTCTGAGGGGAACAAGAAAACTAAAAATCCAGGAGCACTGAGTCACACTTAGATCTTCCCATCTGAGAGAGGAGAAAAGGTTTGCTAGCCATTTAAAAAAAAGTAACAACAAAAATCATTTTGATATTGCATGAGACCACTTGTGAGGACGCAGGGCAGTCCCACCCAATTCCATTTCCTGTACATGTACTCTGTCTATGTCATCGATGGCCAACTGTGAGTTTCCAGAATGGAGCAAACAGACTGGCATCAGACACTCATGGTCATGGAAGGAGAGTACTGCTGTAAAGACAGAAAAAAACAAACAAGTTAATACACTCTACAGGAAAAGTACAAACACACTTTACACCAATTTAACGGTTGTGTTGCATTGTGCCAGCACACAATTTTTATTGTGGGACAAAAAGAGAGCTGTGCCTGGCAATGGCAATAGCTATAATACAGGGATCCCCAAACTTGTTTTGTCAGCCGAACCTCTTTGAAAAAAAATATTTGCTTGAAGTACAGATTTGAAACTGAGATTTTAAGTTGATACATTTTAGTAGGTGTTTTATTATTTTGATTGAATAAATAATTTTTAAATAAAAAAACATACATTTTCATGATTTAATTGTTAGCTTTCCATCAACTCACAAATCCCAGTTTGGGATACCCTGTTGTAATATATAACATGAAGGGATGTAAAAGTTGATGAATCTTACATTCTCATTCTGGAAGGAGTGAAGGTAGCTGCCTCCTACATCTTCATCTCTAGGAGTCCCGGGTGGATTGCTCATGCCACTCATGTTGTTAGGAGAATTCTGATGATGAGATGTGAAACCTAGTTGGCAAGTTCTCATATAGGATGTGAAATATGTAGTGGATAAGAGTGCTGCAAAGATGATGTATTTATTTATTGCCAACCTGTAAGTTAGCATCACCCTAGTTCCCAAAAACCCAAGAGGATTTTTCCATGAGCTTTTGGATTGTTACAGAAAATAAGCTCTGTGTTTATATTTATGATTCTCTCCCTATGATTCTTTTTTTCCCCCTTCATCATGATAATCTTTACATATGAACACAACTTATGAATTTTGAAGCCTAAATACAATTAGTAAGTAAAAAACTAAAGTTAGGCTGTAAACAAACTACACCAAGTCCCCGACTACCTCTGTAGTACCATTTAGCCACTCATAAGCAACTGCCTTTTTAAAAAAAAAACATGAGTGGGGTATTGCTGATGTGTTTATCGAATCAAACATGAAAATATCTTGAGTTTGTGTTAACCACAGACCTTATTTCAGGCATTTAACCAAAAACCCATTCAAAAACCCACTGACTTCAGGATGATGGAACCGGAACAAACTACACCAAATCCCCGACTACCTCTGTAGTACCATTTAGCCACTCATAAGCAACTGCCTTTTTTTTTTAAAAACATGAGTGGGGTATTGCTGATGTGTTTATCGAATCAAACATGAAAATATCTTGAGTTTGTGTTAACCACAGACCTTATTTCAGGCATTTAACCAAAAACCCATTCAAAAACCCACTGACTTCAGGATGATGGAACCGGAAGTGCAAAAATGCTAACTCATTTCCATGTTTTAGGACCCATTCCTGCAGCACTGTATTAAATATTCTTGAAATACATCTAATTGTGACTACAACCAAATATAATGGTGGTGGTCTTGAAATACTATTAGAAAGATTATAATCACTTTTGGAAGTCCATCCAGGTCTCCTGAACCTATAAAGGCAGAAGATAAAGAAAAATTTTTTCAAATAGATATGTTTTTATTTTGTTAAATTTCAAAGATATATGTGTATTTACAGCGTGTATGTAGTATTACCTCCGTTCATATGCATCGGGTCCATTCCTGCCATGGCCCCTAGGGGGCCCTCAGAGCCTGGGCCTATGGGAAACTGGCCAAAACCAGCAGAATAAAAAAAAAACAAAAAAAAACAGACATGTTCTGTCATCAGACAGTAATGATGAAAAAGGTTAACATGAACACAGCCAAGGGCACTTCTGCTGCACTAATGTAATACACTAAGCAATTTCTGAATGGTGTGCCTCTGAGAAATGAGTCAGCAGGTCTGTCTCTTACACTGTTGCGGCCTCCACCTCCTGAGTTTATCATGGTGTACAGGTTTTCACTGGAGTTGTTGGAGTCTGAGGGTGAGAGATGTTTCATTAATGGGATGGAAATCTCTACATGATCAGTTAAACAATCAATATTCTGCTTTAGGCAAAGCCTGGGGTAATTCTGACATCTATGGAAATCAGAGTTAAACTAAATCCAACAGAGAAGGTTATGAAAGACTCTCAGATGAATTACAGAGTGTTTTCTGAACTGATTGTGTGGCAAACAGACCTGCTGGACTAGGAACAATTCCAGGTGTTCCTGGAGGCCCCCCTCCTTGTGGACCCTGGAGAAACCAAAGGATTACAGCTTTAAAGTCATACTCCAAAGTCTTTATAAATTATTATAGTAATAAAATGTGCAGTAGATTAGGAACTCTTTTTTTTATTATTTACCCCATAAGCACCAGGAGATGGTGATGAATATGGCATCTAAAACAAAAACAAACAGAATTATGTTTGGGCATGAAGCATACGATTATAGTAATAAATGTAATTATTGTTATAAAATACATAAAATTAGCTAGAATATAATACAGAAACAATTTTGACTCACATTGTTGGCATTTGGATTTGGCCATGGTGGTCTGCCATTTCCAGGGACCCTATAAAATAAAATAACGTGTATGAGGATTTAGTTTCCATTTAATCAGTCGTTTACATCAACTATGCCTACTGTTCAAAAATGTGGAGTTTATAAGATTTTTTTAATTCTTATTGAAAGAAGTCTCTTATGCTCACCAAGGCTGCATTTATTGGATCAAAAATACAGTAAAAACAGTAATATTATGAAATATTATTAAAATTTAAAAGATTACAACAGAAAAGGTACTTTAAAATGTAATTTATTTCTGTGATTTTCAGCATCATTACTCCAGTCTTCAGTGCCACATGATCCTTCAGAAATCATTTTAATTTGCTAATTTGGTGCTCAAGAATCATTTTTTATTATTATTAATACAACAAAACAGTTGTGCTGTTTATTATTTTGATAAATTTTTTAGGATTCTTTAATGAATAAAAAGTTCAAAAGAACAGCATTTATTGGAAAAGAAAAAACTTCTGTAACATTATAAATGTCTTTACTGAAACTTCTGATCAATTTAATGTGTCCTTGCTGAATAAAAATATTAATTTTATTGAAATCTTACTGACCCCAAACTTTTGAATGGTAATCTATATTGTCACAAAAGGTCTTACATGTTCACTCCAGGCATGCCAGGGCCCATTGAGTTGTGTGGTGGTCTCATCCCTCCTCCAAAACTCTGGGGGCCGGGGCCCATGGGACCCATTCCTCTAGGAACATTCATCCTCTGCATCGGCCCTTGAGATGGGGAAAGGAGAAGTCAAATCAGTTTAGGCTGTCTGCAGCTTTAAAATATGTTTGAAAACATATATATATATATATATATAAAACTCAGGCTCACCCTGTAGTCTGGGATCCATGTTTGGGAGCATTGGCTGGGCGGCTGGAACGCCACCTGGGGGCTGGAAAAGTGTCGAAACATTTAGATACACATTTTTTATTTTTTTTTTACATCTATTTTTTTATTATTATTATTACTTTTTAATTGGACATTTTAATTAAAGCTACGGAAGCTGACATCAAGACCACGTTGATGAACTCACCTGGCTGCCCATTCTGATGGGGGGTCGTGGTCCCCCACCAAAGCGAGGTGACATGAAAGGCTGCAACACAAATCAACCTGTCAGAAATATGTAACACTCACATTATGTTTGAAACTAATGAAGTTGCAAAGATGCCTGCGAGAACACTGGGGAACCACAGCTCAGCAGAGCAGGCTAACAGGAAGGCAGCGTGAGAGAAACAATACAGAGGGCAGAATCAGTCAAAATGAAATAGTCCGTGAATAGACAGGAGCCACTACCTGGCCGTGGGGTCCCATCATGCTGTTAGGGGGGGGAGGAGCGTGAGGGGAGGCCTGGGAGCCGGGAGGGCCCTAAGAAAGTGAAGAGACCACACGAGAGGAGAGCAGGAGCGAGAGACCAAGCAAGGGAAAGGTAGCAAGTGATAAAAATAGCAATGGAGAGACAAGAAAAGAAAAAAAAGAGAGAGTCATTAGGCTATTTAAAGAGCTGGAAAGAGAACAACACCACAGAACACACTGAGAATCATAAGTGACTGGTGGCTGAACAGCTAAACTCACACTGAAAGAGCAAAGCATTATGGGCAAATTAATCAAACAAATAAATCAATGGGTGAACAAAAAGGATCAGCAAAAGCACAATTTAACATTTATGAAGAATTCAAAAGGAGCAACAGAATTTACATGGAGAAAGCCAAAACTGGACCCAACACTGAGTAGTCAAAGCGGTCCCATCATTTCCTGTTTTTAATCAAGGTTACATAATTAAAAAAACTAGGGATGTAACGATTCACTCAACTCACGATGCGATAAAATTTACGATACTGGTGTCATGATACATTTTTTTGAACAAAATGGGATTTAAGACTTATAAATGAGAAAGTGTCTTTTTATTATTTCTCAGACAAAATGCTGCATATTTCTGCTGCATGAGAATGCAAAAATTCACTGTCTGACAGTATAAAGTATCTTTTCCCAATATAATCGTCATGTTGTATCCTATAAAATCATTAACTGTTATTATTTTGAAATTATATATATTTTGTAAATCTTAAATTAAATATACTATATATAGACTCTGTTAGAAATCTTATAATGGGCCATGTTTGGATCTTCCAACTGGACAATAATCTTAAAACAAACCTTAAAAACAACACAAAAATGGGTCACTGGCCACAAAACCAAGCTTCTGCTATAGCCATTCCAGTTCCCTGACCTGAACCCTATAGAAAATGAGTGTGGTGAACTGAAGAGGAGAAGCACCAGCATGGAGCTATGAATCTGAAGGATCTGGAGTGATTCTGGATGAAGGAATGGTCTCTGATCTCTTGTCAGGTGTTCTCCAAACTCATCAGACATTATAGGAGAAAACTTCTATACTATTTCGGCAAATGGAAAAGGTTTCAAAAAGTATTGAATAAAAGGGTACCGTTAATTGTGTCCAATGTCTTATTCTCCAATGAAAGGTTCGATTTTTGTGATTTTTTTAAATAAAAGATCAAAAGGATTAACAATGATTATAATGATTTATAATTTGATCACATTTACCAATATTAATAAATACTATAATAGTATATAAATAACATTAAAATAACACCGTAGTACATGTTATTCCAAAGAAAACTAAGGTTTGAAGTAAAATTCAATCACTTGCTCCATTTCCAAAACGACTTTTCTGTTTTGGCTGATGTCACCAAGGCTGCCATTTCCTGTTTCGAAAGGTGAGCGATCCAACAAAATGAAAGGACATTCTGGAACAGAACGCCTACTTTTCATGATCCAATCAACTCTCAATGGATAAAATCAATTTTTGCCCTTCCTCCCCTTGCTGAATGTCTTGTTTCACTCAGAAAATCATATTTCTGAAGTTAAATGGGTGGGAATGTCATTTTATGTCGCCTTAGGATTAGCTAAAATATCTCATATAACCAAGGAAAATCATTCAAGGATGAGTTAAGCCTGCAGGGAAACGTTCCTGTTTGTGCTACCCTCATGACAGCCCTCCATCAGCATTCTAACAACATTATATCACTAAAATGCCCTGAAATAACGAAACAAATCCAACACAGTCCTGCTCCGCACAGCTCATCCATCCCTCACGCTCCAAGTTCGCTTCCATGCTCCTCGTTCCATCTGTCTCTTCCTTCCCTTACAATCTGCCTACCGACAGGCTCCATGACAGCCATCAATCACTCTCCATCCCCACCGCAGCCCGAGGGGGAGTGTTTCCCCTGACACAGCATGAAGACAACATGGCCACTGTTTAAAGAGGGCGCAGCCTCCTCCCCCACCCTCTGAAGAATAAGAGAGCACAGACCTGACGCCACGGTCCCAACCACAGCTGGGCACAAAAGGCAGGAGACTGCGGCGATCGCACGATAACTTAAAAACATAATGCCCTATAACACTCCTGAAGATCAAGCTACGCTGAACATGTGGCTAAAATTCAAATGACGGATAATGTTTCATGTATCCCTGTACAGCAGCATCCTTTCAGATTAGGATGTCTAGACAGAGGAGCAAGGGTTTGATTTTTAGACTCGCTGCATATGCCCTCTGACCTGTGGCCCCTCACTAAAGCTTGCAGCTAGACGACAACAGCCATATATTATTGGTAGGAGGCTAAAGCTGGAGATTTTGGCCTAAGAGTCGCACCATTCCTATATAAGCTGATGGGAAAACGCATAGAAATGAGATTTAGAAATATCTATCAATACTAAGAGCTGTCCTGACTTCAATCTTTGGTCACGCAGACCTTGGTTTCCAATCAGCCAAACATCACGTACATGACAAAGCTGATCGTCCGAGGCACATACCATCTTTGTCTAGAAGCAGTGATGATTCCATGGAAAACCCTGCTGACATCATTGCTATTGTAGGGGTGATTACTACATCCTTCACACAGGACACTGTATACATTTCCTTATTACAAAACACAGAGACTCTTCCAGAGTCTGCAAGATTCACAGGCACATGAAATGCAGTTTTGTCCTCCAATCTGCATACATTATGGAAACAGTCTGTGCTTTTCTGTACTCACATAGTCATGGAAAGCCTTGGCCTCGCTTGAATGTTCACATGTGTCTCTCCTCTCAGGAGCTGCACAGTAGAGGTCCCAAAAGACACTGGGGTAAAGAAAAAAGTGGTCAAATAAGCCCAATGATCGGCTTAAAGTAATGGTTTGTGCAAAATGCATCATTTACTCATCCTCACATCATTTCAAACCTCTACAACTTTTGCTTCAATGGAATAAACAAAAAAAACATTTGTTGGGAAGTTTTCATTGCAATAACAATGAACCATACAATTTATCAGCTGTGTGTGGTAAAAGATTTTTGGGGAATAAAACCACAAACTTCCGTCTATTTCTTGCATAAACATATGATTTAAAAAAATATAAAGAAAATAGCGCACAAGTTGCATGGACCAATTTTATGATACTTTTGCAAGCTTTTTGAAGCATGACAGCTTCAGTCCCCATTATTGTAACTGGATGTAAAAGAGTGACCAGTACAATCTTCAGAATTTCTCTTGAGAATAAAAACAATTCATACAGGTTTGCAGCGACACGAAGGTGAGAAAATACTGACTGAATTTTCATTTATTGCTCAATTATTCCTTTTAATATTATAAAAAGACAAAATACACTCAAAATACTCACCACCACCAGGAATGTAGGAACCCAGGAGGGTCTCCCAGCGTGATGTTCTTTTCCCATCTGATCTAAAATGGAACAGAAAGTGATCAAATCTTTTTTTTTTTTAATGCAGTCTATGAGTGCATAGGAAATACCTTTTCAGTTTTAATGTTTGCAACTGTGTGTCTGTTAAAAAAAATCTAAAGTATTCGGGTTCTTACTTCTGACAGGAAAGTCTGCGCTGACTTCTGAGCACCAATGTGTAACAAATACTCATACACATACAAAGCTAACCTAAAATAAGACAGAGAGAATACAATATTAAGTTAATAAAGCAAAAATTAATTACATAAAAGGCATAATATCATTGGTGAGGACAAATTCAAGAAATCAATATTGTGTCACACTCCTCTGATTTATACTTAAACAGTGTCTATAGTAAAAATTAATGTATTATCCAAAGAAAACACTCATTATATTAACGAAAAATTAGTATAATCATCCATAATTTACATTATTAATTTATTCATGATTTTTTATTATTTATAAACCCCGCATTGAGCAAGGCTGCATCTCAAGAACATGCAAAATGCATAAAAACTAAACAAAAGACGGGACCCACTCCCCTCCAAGACTGGCGTCTAAGGCAAAATGAAACAAGGAACACTGAAGCGCCCGTCCCGCATGCAGAAACTATTTCAAATGGCTACATGAAAATGTAGGTGATTTAAAAAGGCACGGTTTTTATGTTTGGATCACATCATAATAACCAGAGACGAAAGCTCTGTGCCATAGGGGGACCCCAGAATGGCGCACGTACAGGCACTTTCGATTCAACGCTCTCACGACAAGCCTATAGCAGCAGCAGCATACGCTCCATAAGCAGCCGTGCCTATACTGCCCTAACAATAGGCTACATCCAACACAATAACACACGCACGATGGGCGATGTTCAAAAGACCTTACTTTTCCCGAGCTTGACCATCCGATGGCACGACGGAGCTTTTGCCTTTAGGAAACATGTTTTTTTGTGCACGGGAGAGTCGCCCGCGTTCCCTTTTCCTCTATTTTCGACAATTCATCTGTCACACTGCTCCAGGTTCGACTGCACAAACTAAACACACTGACGCCTTCTCAACCAACCTTGACCACTGGGGCGTGGGGGGGGCGATTGCGTTATTTGATTGACAAGGGCAAGTGACCAATTGCAGGGCGACATTTCTCTTGCGTATGCCCTGCAGTGACGTATGTTTTCCTGTGATTCTTTAATGTTGGGTTGCATTAAGCGCTCCACATTAATTAGCACTGTATTTGTTTACTGTGTTGCCTTAATGGGTTCCGTGCTATAATATTAAAACTGTGAGAAATCGCAATACAACAAGGGAATTATGCTGAATTATTCACTTATATATTATTATGGCTTGGAAATGATTGAAATAGTCTTTATTAATTACAAATAATAATAATTATTATTATTATTAAAACACACTATTAGACATTGTTTCTTATTTATTTGCGTTCATTTTTTTTACCTCTAAAGTTATTTATATACAATGCACTTTTCATCAGCGAGAGTAATCACATTCCCACTCTTTGCAATAAATTTAGAAATGCAATAAATTTAGATTTAGAAATGCTTTGAAAGCAATTACATAGGGTAAGAAAACATGTTTTGGCTACGGGTTGTTAGGGGTTTCTTAAGCAAATTCTTAAATTAACTAAATAATTAAAACCCTACACGCAGATTATTTTTTGTTTCTTAAAAAAATTCTGTAATAGAGAAATATTGTTAGCTTATTCCACACTAATTCCATAAACGCAGAGTTGACCTTGTGTAATGGAATCAGCCTACCTTAAAAAAGTTTCTGGGCGGCACTGTAACTTCATTGGGCTTATGGAAACAGTCGAGCGCAGTGTGGACACTTTTGTTTGACTGGGAATATGAATGTGTGTTTATTTATTTTCATATATCTTGCAAAGATACATCACGCAGGCATTGTTTCTTTCTTCGCGCAAATGAGAGTGGTTTGACATCTATTCATGTAAGTTTGCTCATTACTTTTTTGTCATTAGCCTGCCCACGCAGGCTAGTATTTTAGTTCTGACGCATTTAACACCTGGAATGTCACAGAATAACCTGCTGTGCAAACTTTAGAAGAACCTCATCATCCATTTTACATAAAAATCAGCAAAGGCATGCAACGTAATGTTCTTGTAAAATATATTGTCGTAGCCTACTGTCTTTTTTCTCTTTTATTAGAAAAATATATATTAAGATGCATAACCAATAACTTACTCTTTAACAACTTTACGTAGTCTTATAACTTATCTGCACTGCAACTCATTACAATGAAAACTATTTGAGTAGAATGATGTCAGTCAACAACAGGTTACATTACTTCCACTCCTAACTTCAGGTCTGACACATGACAGGTTTTTGAAGTGGAAATGAACAGGAGTTGCGCTTTGATGCTGAATAACAGCACACTGATTATTTGATATGACTGGTTATGTTTTTATGCTTGTAAATTCCACATGAAAACTAATGGAATATGAGCTGTAAATTTAATATGTTCTGTAGTTACGTGTCACTTAATAGCCGAACTTTTTGACTGAGCACAGGCTTATTCCAGGTACAAACTGAAACGAGTTAAGAGTATTGATCTCAATGGCACGTCGTTTTTACAGACAAAAAAAGGCATTGTCCTGTATATAATCTGGCACCTAGAAAATAAACATTGCAAAACACACATCTTGGGTGATCCAACCAATAATTATTCTTGATGTTTTAAATGATCTCTTATGATTTTGTTTGATTTACATGATTTTTATTCATAATCTCTTCTCATAGGCTCTGCAGCACAGTAATTCCAAAATAAATTTTCTTAGATTATAAATCTGTTGCAAGTGTTGCACTTTCAAGTACACTTATTTTTTAACTGAATTGGTGGATTAATCCCTTTTGAATTGACTCAAGATTGCTGTGGCTTATGAAAACAAGCAAAATGGACAGACCACATTAACATGCACTTGGAATCACATATGATCACATGTAAGGCTTAAAAAGAAATATGAGCATGTGTGATGACTTCATGTGCCATGACCTCACCATGAGTCCTGTGAAGATGACAGCAGTTGCCTGTCCTGATATTCATGCACATTCTTATACAAGGCCACTTTATACAAAAGGTTGTGACCTAAAAGCAAAATTTCCTGACCTTTTGATTTCCACCTTCTGATATCCTTCAAGACAGTGATATTCTAGCCTAATGCTCTTATGCTCCAATGCTAATCATCACCAAATATGCACACAAATAAACATTTTAAAATGTAGGTATGTTGCTCCAACAGAGCCCTAGTCATGGCGAATGAGCCCAGGGATCATGTGCCGCTGGAAGAGCCCATGTTTATTCTGGAGAATGGGGAGATGTGCAGAAACCCAACTGAAGTAAACATGAGTCAGATAGTCCTTCCCTGCCATGCAAACTACTGTGGAGAACTCAGTGCTGGGCAGCTGCTCAAGTGGATGGACTCCACCGCCTGCCTGTTTTGAATGAAACAAACATTTTTTTTTTTTAATTAAATTATTTTATCAAATTATCCATGCCAACGATCTAGTAAAACTACTTCAAGTTAAGTTAACACTATAGAATAATCTTTTAAGGTGATTTAATTTCACTCTGAATCATTGCTGTCACCTTCAATATTCATGGAAATACCTCCACACCATATGCTTGTACTAAGTGTCATTAGACATCACAGATGGAGGAGTTTGTGCAGTTTGAACTGTGATTTCCATCCTCTTGTATGAATAAACAGAGTAACGGGCTGGTGAGAAAGTTTAATAGTTGGAATGATTGTTAATCGTATTTAACTGATAAAAGGCAAAAGCATTTCAGCTGAGAATGTGGCTAAACCTTTGTAGCACTGTGAAGAGCACAGATGGTGGTTGGTAACAGCTTTACATGCTTCCCTTAATGTTGCTTAAAATAAACTGCGCAGGCCTGTTTGTTTTTCACTTCGTTCTGTAGCGTGGAACATTTTCAGGAATACATACTTACGTGTTTGCTTTTCAGATGAACCTGCTTAAATACTTACCATGGGTGTAAACATGTATTAATTATCAATATTTACTCACTTGTTTCCAGCTGAGAGACATGCTGGCCGCTCCTGCATCACAGCCTCAGTGGATGACATTCACTTTATAACCACCATAGGGTAACAACATTTACAGGAACTAATTATTTTAAATTGAAACAAAAAGTTTTTGTTCATTATAAAGATGTGTTGCTCTGTTTCTTCAGGGTCGGACAGGTTGTAAACATTGCAGCCAAAGTCAACAGAGCTTTCACATCCAGCATGGAGGTTTGTGGGAATATCTACTACTATTTAGTGAAATGCATCACAAATTAGTGAGCACAAATTATTTTATTATGTGAAATAACACATGTATTGGTATTATTAACATGCAGACGTTTGGTTATTGATTAATCCACAACCAAACAAATTTCACATTTCTGCGTTTCACTTCTGCTCTAGCTTGTGTGCTAACCTAGTTTACCCCTATGAAACAAAAATATATGGGAATATAATAGAAAATATAATGCAATCTATTGAATAATACATTTCCATATATGGGAAACTAGTGTTTATAGTTTCATGCTTATTATTGAATTTCAAATTATATAAATTGCGATATAAAAGTAAATTTTCACATATTTTTCAATATATGAAAAGCGGCAATTAGTAAATATATTTTAATACATTAAACACAATGTATTATTTTTATACATTAAATAATTTAATTTATTGACTGTTAATATACAAGGAAACATTCTCTTTGCATAAGGGTATACTGGAAACTTGGCATTGTGTACTGCAAATATTGTTGACCCTTATGATAAATTGCTTGCAATGTTTCTCATTTGTAAGCCACTTTGGATAAAACTTCTTCTAAATGAAGAATGACTGATGATGTAGGTCTTTGTCTCAGGCTGGGATTTTGGTGAGCTGTGAAGATCTCTTCAGCAACAGACAGTGGAAGGTCTGTCACGCTTTTGCCACCTTTGTGGCCCAACATACCGAAGCAGGAAAGGTAAGAAATATCACGTCAAACTAAATCAAAACTAAACAATTTAGGCACAAGTTTTTGCATTTGGTCCACATCTTGTTAAGAGTTGTGATTCATCAGTGCAGTGTTTGGGTTTGCACAGGTACAGCTGAAGCAGGTTATTCCACGCACGCAGGCAGAGCAGATGGAGTACAGCCTCGCAGCCGAGCGCAGGAGGATGAGACTGATCCATGCAGAGATAATTAACGATCTTCTCAGCAGCTGCTGCTCTCAGACAGGTGAGCAGAGACACTGCTCACTCATCTTCTCCAGGTGTGTTTATTTACTTGCAAGACTTTGAAGAGAGGTCTCAGGAACACTTGCCACATGAAATGAGTCATGAATCAGAAGTTGAGTTCTGATTAAAGGTGTCATTCAGTTTGTTTGGTGTCTCTTCATTAACATGCCACCAACACTCATTTAAGCATATATGTGCAGTAAACCTTCACCGTTCACTTACAAAGGGTCACATGGTTTGAAGTGTGTAGAATAAATAGACTGGAATATGCAGTAGCTCTGATAAGTGGTGCTCTATCTGTTTGTCAGTGAGTGAGCGTCTGGATTACCAGGATGCGGTGCCTGCAGAGCGGACTCGGGTCGAAAGCGTTGAGCTGGTGCTCCCGCCTCATGCCAATCACCAGGTCAGCACGTTTGGTGGACAAATCATGGCCTGGATGGAGAATGTAGCCACCATCTCTGCCAGGTGAACAGTCACTTTTCTACTACAGTCAAATCTGATGATAAAAAAAGATATTGAAATTAATACGCAAGGAAATCATTGGAGTTTCGGTGCATTATACGCTATATACTTTTTCTTCTAGTCGTTTGTGTAATGCTCACCCAACCCTGCGGAGCATAGACATGTTCCACTTTCGCGGGCCGTCCCACATTGGAGACAGACTGGTGTTGAAGGCAATCGTAAACAATGCTTTCAAGAAAAGGTACATCTGTATCAAGAAAAATTTGTGGACCACTGGGACGGCTGTGGCTGTATATATATTTACCATTCAAAAATTTGGGGTCAAAAAATTTATCACAGTCTCCACAAAAATTATAAGCGGGTTTCAGCATTGATAATAATAACAACTGAATCTTAAGCACCAATTCAGCATATTAGAATGATTTCTGAAGGATCATGTGACACTGACGACTGGAGTAATGGCTGAAAATTCAGCTTTGCATCACAAGAATTAATTACATTTGAAATTATATTCAAATAGATAAGTGAGCATAAGAGACCAAACCCAAACTTTTTAATGGTTATATATATTTATTATTATATTTTAATATAAAATTGATTTATCATATTTATTTTATTGTATTATATAAGCTATGGATCAGTACCGCTATGTAGACTAAGGATTTAAAACCAGTAATATAGCATATACCTATATTATAACCAGTAAAAGCTATGGCTCAGTATCACTTACAACCATGAATCAAGGAAGCCTGATTTATCTTTGAACAACTTGAACAACTGTTATTTTGTGTGTGCTATTCCAGTATGGAGGTGGGAGTGTGTGCGGAGGCCTATCAGGGTGGAGAGCCCCTGCGACACATCAACACCGCCTTCATGACCTTTGAGGTCTTGGACAATGACAGGAAGCCATGCACGTTGCCAAGGATACGGCCTGAGCCTGTGGTGAGCGCTGTAACATTCCTGGAATCCCTCACATGGTGGAAGAGTTTAACTTGTTGATGGAGATTGTTAGAAGAGTTCAAGAGGGTGAAACAAAATTAGTGCTGGAACTGAAGTGCTTGAGTTTTTAAAACTGTATCTTATTATTTCAATAAAAAAAATCTATCTTCTCATCCTGTCTTTTTAGGATGGTAAAAGACGCTTTCAGGAAGCCATAGCCAGAGAGAAAATCCGCCTTGACAGGTAGGATTCTGAAGATTTTGTCTATTATAACAGGTTATGTCATATTCTTATATCATACGCCTATTTATAAGCTCTGGCTGTATGTCATATTCAAAGTTAACTTTACAACTATAAAAATTCCTGCATAGCAGACCAGCATGGGACACTAGATCACATAAGTATGCTCTCCTCTTACAGGAAGTACATAATATCCTGCAAACAAAGTGAAGTTCCTCTCTCGGTTCCCTGGGACCCATGTAACCAGGTATATTAACCTGTTCTAATAGCTATAAATCTCATGGATTTGCTCAACATGCTTTGTTGGATCATGTGACTATTCCATGTCTTGGCAGATGTACCTCAGTTACAATAATGTTTCGGCACTGAAGATGTTGGCTGCCCGTAACAACTGGGTCTTAACCTCAGAGAAAAATAAGGTGGACAAGCTTTGCTAACTTAATTTTAAAGTACCCATTTTGTCCTTTTGAGATTACATGGGTGACTCGAGTCAAAAATGCTGTAGAAGCTTGAGAGAAATTTATGAGCTGAAACATTGTGCCCAGGTGAGTTTATACACACTTGAGGAGAACCAGATGTTGTGCTTTAAGGTGGAGACTCATGTGGCCGTGGCAGCCGAGCAGGTGTTTCTGTTACTGTCTGATCTAAGGCGAAGGAAGGCATGGGACCACCACTACCAGTATGTCAAATGCATTTTAAATAATGAAAAAGAAACTTTAGAATTTTATAAGCGACAGATTATCTGCTTTATTATCTGATTATCTGCTCATCAAGGCTGCATTTATTTGATCAAAAATACAGAAAAAAACAGTAATCTTGGAAAATGTTATTAAAATATAAAATAATGGTTTCTATTTTAATATACTTTAAAATATAATTTATTTCTGTGATGCAAAGCTGAATGTCCATCAGCCATTAGTCCAGTCTAAAGTGTCACATGATCCTTAAGAAATGATTCTAATATGCTGATTTATTATTAGAATTATCAATGTTGGCAACAGTTGTGCTGCCAAATATTTTTTTGGAAACTGCAATACTTTTTTCAGGATTCTTTTGATTAATAAAAAGTTTTTAAAAAACAGCATTTATTCAAAATATAAATCTTTTCTAACAATATAAATGTTTGCTATAACTTCTTAACAATTTAACACATCCTTGCTGAATAAAAGTTTTAATTTCTTTCAAAAAAAAGTGACCACAAACTTTTGAACAATAGTGTATATTGTTAGAAAAGATTTATATTTTAAATAAATGCTCTTCTTTTTAACTTTCTATTCATCAAAGAATCCTGAAAAAAA